>NC_140216.1:6334999-6562499 GCF_951802725.1 Rutilus rutilus
ATATAAACTATATTAGTTTCACCTTTTAATTTGAATTACTAAAATACACAAACTTTTGCACGATATTCTAATTTTACGAGTTTCATCTATATCTATATATCTATCTATCTATCTATCTATCTATCTATCTATCTATCTATCTATCTATCTATCTATCTATCTATCTATCTATCTATCTATCTATATATATATATATATTTATTTATTTATTTATTTATTATTTTTTATTTTTTTTTACAAATATTCATGTTGCTTTTACTATATTTTTTTCCATTTTGGGTGTTCTTGCTTATAAATAAATGTTTACTTTTTTATTAGCCTATTACTGTTGCCTGTGTTTTTACTATAGTAATTTCCTGCATGATATTCATTTCCAACCTATTTTGGGGTTCCTTTTTGACCTAGAGCTGTGTTGCCAAAATTATTCAAATTGGGTTGTTTATACCTCACCGTTTTTTTAGACTATCTTGTAAATTGAAATGACAGAAATGTACTGCATGTTTTTTTGTTTTTTTTTAGTAAATGGATGTAAAATAATTTCACAGTATTAATACCATAGAATTACAATAGATTTCTGGCGACTCTGCTGCCAGTATTTTACAATTATCCACTACAGTGGCTCAATCTTAAGTATATCAAGCGACGAGAATACACAGACGCGCTGCGCAAAAACACTACGTGAACCAACTCGAGGCCCAGAGAGAAGGAAATGAATAGTGGAATAAAGTCGTTATTTTTGTTTGTTTTTGCGCACAAAAAGTATTCTCGTCGCTTTTAAGATTGAGCCACTGTAGTCACTTGGACTATATTAACGATCTCTTTAATAACTTTTCTGGGCCAGCAAGTTTCGGTCACCTAGAAGTCTATGGAGGAGTGAGTCAGCTCTCAGATTTAATCAAAAATATCTTAATTTGTGTTCTGAAGATGAACGAAGGTCTTACGGGGTTGGAACAACATGAGGGTGAGTCATTACTGACAGAATTTTCATTTTTGGGTGAACTAACCCTTTAATGACTCACTCAAAGTCAGTCAGGCCCTGTCCCAAATGGCACCCTAAACTCTTGTGGCACTTTCATGACATAACACTGCCTCAGTTTGAGGTCGACCAACCATTTCAACCATTTAAAATTTTAAAAGGTTAATGGTTTTGGTGGTAAATTGCACCATTTTACCAAATCATAAAGTCTCTACATCACAGAAAGGTTTTACAGGTCAACCCTGTCGTACAGACAATGTAAGTGAGTTAATAAAACCCACTAAGCACTAAGAAAGTGACCAACGGGACAGCTGGAATTTGCCATGCCATCTCCAGGGTCCTGTTTACTCTGAAAATTGGCCCCTCAGAGGGAATGAGGCATCCAGCTTGCCTAGTTAAAGTGATGGACGTGACTCCGGTGCATTGATTTTTTTCTACATCTTAGCACTCTCCATCCAACTCACCGGCAAGCCGGGTTACAAGGTAACTTTCAGGATCATGCTACCTTCTCTTGAAATGCTAACCTTTGGTTTTGACTGCATTTATGCCTGGTGCACAGCTACAATAACTCAGCCTTTTTATGCCTGACCTCTCAAAGCCCCATTGAACACTTATTCAACTGGCCTTCAGAACAGTGTGAGAAGGTAAACTGAAGGAGACCTGCTGAAAACCAGTCAAAATGCAATTGCTTATATTAAGGTAGGTTATTTTGCCCTTGATCTTGTCAGGTGGCAATCACTGTTTGATAAATAATAAGAAAGAGCCTAATTTCATTCCATGGTAAAGCTGGCTGAGAGAGGGATTTAATTAAGTTAATTAGTCTAACTTAATTAGGCTGTTTAGCAGGTCAGTCTGTCGAGGCTCTGACTGACAACTGCGCTTGAAGATAATCATCCCCAGAACCTGAATTTAACTGAATATTAAGAGCATAGCATTTCTTGTTACTAAACGGAATTTCAAAAATAAGGAATTTCAAACAGGTTTCTCAAGTATTTAACTTGTCCTTCATTGGCCAAAAAACAAACAGTCCCACCTCAAAACCCATTATATTTGTCACATAAATAATGACATTGATACATACTATGTGTGTATATATGTATATCATGTCATGTTTTTTTTTCCTAATTTGGTTTAGATCAATAATTATTTTTGTGAAAAGATAGTTTGTTTATGTACATTCAATGGAATAAAGCTATTTTAAGTGACTAATCAAAAAATCCATTGTGATTTTACACGTGACCCTGACATGATTCATTTCTTAATGATTTTTTTACTCAGATTAAAGCAAAATTAAACACACTCTTCATGTATCCTAATAAGAAAAAGCTTCCCTTTTTGTCAAAATGGTAACCCAACATTACAGAAACGGATCTAAACCTCAACATTAAGCACTATCAAGTCTCCCTCAAGTCATCTCATTAAACCACATAAAACACACAAAGGTACAATATGCAAGATTTTCTGCCGCTAGAGGGCGCTACATTCCTAACAACAACAACGGCGTAGCTTGATGACGATGTGAAGGAGCGTGGAATGATGAGAACTGGCGTTTTCAACTCCACCGTGGATGTAAATCAGTCAGACGGGAATCGAAAAATCATGTTCATGGATGAGGTAAAGTTCTATTTTTATAAATGTTGCGTTTAATGACACGCTTTTATTTCATTAAAATGAATTAATCGCAAGAAAAGTAAGGTTTAATACTAAATTGGTTATCATAGATGTTACTGTATTTGTCGAATTCATTGTTGTGATAACGCGGCGCAGTTTTACGTATAAGTACATTCGAACATACCCACATAATTTGCCAAAATACTGATTAATCTTTATGCACATGCTATATGTAATGAAGTTCAGATGTTATGGGAAGGAGGAGGCGGGAACCGGCGAACATTCATGACATATTTTAATGATAAAAATAAAACAAATACAAAACGAAAGTAAAAGACAGCATCGCTCCCCCTTTATGCTTCCGCTTCTCCGTGAGAGATACGAGACTGGTGCGTTGCGCAGGTGTAGCTCATCAGTAATCACCGGCCTCGTGCCGCTCTCTCACGGCCCTCGGTCTCGTCCTGCTCGCCACACTATATATATATTTACATGGCCATAAACACCAGACGTGTCACGTGATAAACAATGTCAATAAACTAAACACAAACGTAAAGCAATAATACCCGTACGTTGACGTTTCCGTTTATGGGACTTGTCTTTGTCGACAGAACCAGCTGCAATCGGTAAAGAATAATTGTGTTCCATAACGACTGCACGAAACAAGGGGTGTTTCTCAATATGCAGTCTTCAGCGATCTTGTGTCCTTGGGTTCACGTTTTACGTCATCATTAACCGTCGAAGTTCAGACCCAATTCTCAAGAACGCAAGTACAGAGGACGCATGAAAGAACCCGGATGTGTTCTTGATACCGAGGATGCATCGAATGCAGACTTGAGCTAGTACTCGCCAGGTGTCCCAGAAGTCATTGCGGCCGGTTCCGAGTTCGTTCTTCCAAGGAAGCTTGGCAAGACCGGTCTCCACGAGAACACAAGTCCGTTCTCTGCGTTCTTGGAATTGAGAAACAGCCAAGCTAACGTTTGTTGCTTGATAGACGCTACAACTACAACTTCCGCATTTGTCCAGGACTCCACGCAGTACCAGCAGAAACCAAGGGTAAACGCGGATATGACGCCATTGACTGGCGACTCCCAGCTCACCCCTGCTCACACGCCCCGTTTCCTTGGTTAAAATTGCAATTTTCTAATGATTTAAAAATAGTTGGAAACATTTGGAATATTGTAAGTAATCAACTTAACAAAATATCTAACACTGGCCTTGTGATTTTGGGATATTTTAATGCAAGTTAAATTCAGTTAAAGTTTCACCAAAAAGTAATTCATGTAGTCCCAACACAAACGAAGTTAACTTCCATGCTACAAATTTAAGTGGAATGCTTAAATAAATTGAACAAGCAGCAAAAATATTTTTTTTTATCTTTGTGTAGTCTCAAGTGTCTCATAGATAAACAAGAGAAAAGGCTTAGCAAATTAAAGCAGTTCAAATTTAAACCTCAAGGTCAAGTAGCAACACACTTCAAAAACAAACTCTGCTTAGCGTCCGATCAGCCCGCAAGAACATCTCGGGACGACACAAATGCATTTCTGTAAGTGTTATAATTGCTGCAGTAACGAGGCTTTTGACCCCCAAGTCTAGATAGTGACTGAATTAGCAATCCACAAAAGCTGTCCTTTAGGCATTTCCATTCCCGCCTGAGCCGGGTTCGCCTCATGGCATTTCAAACACACCACAGATCTGTTGAAACGTTTTATCACGAGGGTGAGCCGCGGTGACACGCGGGTGTAAATAAAGCTCAAACAAGCCCCTCTCCACCACCTAACGGGCTCTCCAACTAAAGGCCATCCGTATATCGTGGCAGGAATGTCATTTTATTACCCGAATCAATTCGGCAGGGCTCCGTAGTGACAGCAGAGGGATGTGGCCTTCGTTGGCCGGGGGTTATCTGACGTGTGCAGGCAGGGAAATACACAGCCTTCGTAATGAACTCAACACTTACTAATAAAGTCTTTATTGCCGAGCCACGTATGAACTGATACCAGAGTCTGCCCTGTACGACCGCATGCTCGTAAACTAATGAAAATGAGCTTTTTCTCACAATCGTTTTTTCGCGAGGGAGGGAAGGCAGACGCAATTAAGTGATTTAATAACACGACCGTCTCGATGCGACAAATCATCAACCGAGAAACAACTTAAAACATTTTTTTATTAATCAAGACCTTAGAGGCAAAAACCCATTTATTGTGACCTTTAAAAGGCAATGAGTGAGAAAAATGCCGTGAGAGACAGATAACCACCCGGCAATCTCAAGACCATCTCGCATCCTCCAATCGTCCCAGCCATGCTTTGGTCCCTATGTATAAGAGTTTGGGGTCTACAGAGGTCTTTTCATGGGGAGAGCCTGTCAAAGGGCCCCGTGTTTTAATTGAGAGGCTGAAAAAGAAGATGGCTCCATGAGGTGTGAACCTCTCTACTGCCTCTATCCCGCTAATGCTCTCCGCTCACATCTAGAAGTCAAGGCTGGAAAGGATAACAAATCGACTCTTCAGTTCCACACTTCTGAACTGCTACTTCTTCATTCAACTGCGGCGAAACCAAAGCACCGCTCTCCCCTTTAATGTCGACCCCCACAGTCTTGCCAAGGAGGAGAATTACAGAAGCTGGCTGCATTTTAAGATGGCATTTAAAAAAACATCCGGACCAACCGCAGGTAAAGAGGTTCACAGCGTGGCAGATTACAGAACTTAAGTACTTCAACACACGGCTCATTTCTGGAGTGCTCTTTGATTCCCATAATGGAACCTATTATATTTCAAATGGCAGTAACGGCCAGAAGACATTTACCCTTCACCCCGACTTTTTGTTTCAAGGGTCAGATGTGTCTACATTTACAGTATGACGATAGTTCAACCAAATATATAATGATTTTATAATGTCTACAGCGTAACAACCTAAAGAGCTTTACTTGAATGTCCAATCTATGACTGTAAAATACTCAATATAAATATACAAAATGACTTTGAAATTTTACCAATATTTCATCTGGTAAAGTATAGCACTAACAATGCCAAAGTCATGGGTTATACACACACACTTAATATAGGCTACATGTATGTGTGTACATTAGCTCATAACCGTTATGACACTTCCATTAAACAGTGACAAAAAAGAAAGAAAAAGGTTTATGCTAATGATAGGATCCAAACCATGTAATAAAAGGTTGCATAAAAAAAAAAAAAAAAAAAAAAACTGATTGGAATTGGCCGTTTGTGGTGTTAAAGTAGCCTTTGAACCAAAAAAAAAAAAAGTAAAGGTAAGAGGAAGGAGAGTGTTCCTGTTTCCCGTTCTATCATCGCTTTTAGAGTTAAGTTGGAGAGAGGATATAAAATGATGACATTAGCAAAAAAAAAAAAAAAAACCCAAAGAGGACAACAAAAACCCCGTAGTGAGGGTGAGATAAGACAGCAGGTCCTACTAAAACCAAGCACAGCATGTGTGTGTCAGAGAGAGAGAGAGAGAGAGAGAGAGAGAGAGAAAGGTATGTGGCCCGGTGTGTGTGTGTGTGTGTGTGTGTGTGTGTCTGTGATTAAACAGGATTGTGTCTGGTCTCTGCGAGTCCCCGGGGAGCGGCCGGTCTCACGGCAGGCTGTCACTGAACACATTCTAAAGGCAAAGACTTGTTTAATCCCTGTGGCCCTGGTGCACCTCCCACTGTCTAAAGCTCTTTTCTCTGTCTCCACTCGCCTTCCTTCCATCGCTTTTGTTCTGAACTGCACAGCTCTCATTCTGTAGCAGCGGGTTACCGATCTGCAGCTTTTCTTCAACGCCTTTGACTTATAATAGCCCTATTTACAGGAGATACACAGCACACACAAAGGAGGTCTGCTGCCAGAACATAATTCTTTATCAGTCGATTTTATGAGCGAGACATTAAGCACTTTTACATGTATTTTAAACAAAGGGCTGCTGAGAGTACACTGGAAGCTTTTTTATCTCATTTTATCAACAATTTTTTAAACAGATGAAAGAAATATCTGTGAACATTAATAACCATATTTTAGCAAACACACATTGACATTTCTAAGTATCTTCACATTATAATTTTTTTTGCACATTTACCATAGTAATACTATGTTGTTGTTTTTTTTTTACACGGTATCGTGATAACACCATGTTTTTTTGTACATTTACTATAGTAAAACTATGTTTTTTTACCTTTACTATGCCATGTTTTTGGATATTGTCTCGTAGTTATACCATATGTTTTTGTACATTTACCACAGTAAAACCATGTTCTTGCATAATGTATATGTAGCAATACCATTTATCGTAGTAATACTATGTTGTTTTTTGAACATTTACTTTGGTAACATCATGTTTTTGCACATGTTACCGCAGTAATGTTTTTGCACATTTGGACATTTACCATGGTAATACTATTTTTTGGAAATTTACAATGGTAATACTGTGTTTTTGGACATAGCATCATGGTGATATGTGATATAACACTAGCACAATCAACAGTAATCTTAATATTTTGAAAACAAAATAAAAAACAAGTAAAAATAGGAATACAGTTATTGTCATACAGTCAGAGTATTCCACTGAGCTATAAAATTAATGTTGATAGCTCTAATAAAACTGGTCTTGGAAGAATTCGAGGTTATATTGATATCTCTGAGGGGTTCCATCATTATATCACAGCCAAGATGGTTACAAAACGTACCATGCTAACATCATAACTGTTATTACCATATCACTACCATTCATCTTAGCATCTCCAGACTAAGATTTGTGTGCATATACAGTAAACAGCATCTGCATTTGTCATTCTATCATCATGCGCTCTGCTTGAACCTTTTCATTTTAATCCTGAGCAATAATTCCATGTTACTAATTCCGCCATGTAGTCAGACCACCACCATTTTTCACGTTTTACTTTCTCTCCAGCAAACATCAATTAACCCCCATTTTCCATGCCACGAGAGTCTGGCTAGCAGAACTGTCCATTTAAAGATAACTCGAAAAGCAGATGCATTTATTAACCTAATTGGGTTTCCAAGAAGACACATAATGCAGTTGATTGCACTGTAATTCAATGAGAAATAGAAATTAAATGTTTGGGAGAACGTGAAAGCACTCACTAATTTCTGGAAAAAAAATACAAAACAATCACCGTGGGCTAAGTCAACGGCGCGGATCAACTGCGGCTTTTAGGAAAGGGATCAGGAGCAGCCGCTGACGTGTGCAGGGAAGGAAGGAAGGAAGGAAGGAAGGAAGGAAGGAAGGAAGGAAGGAAGGAAGGAAGGAAGGAAGGAAGGAAGGAAGGAAGGAAGGAAGGAAGGAAGGAAGGAAGGAAGGAAGGAAGGAAGGAAGGAAGGAAGGTATATAGGATTTAAAACAGCGGCTGACTTTCACCACTGGTGCTATCGGGACACTTCTGCATCTTCAAACCACATCTGCTTAGCTTTTATCTGTAATTAACAAAGCCAGGCAGCCGATAAGCCCGGTTAGAGTTTTTAAAGAATCTGTGGTAAAGATTTGTATTTATTTATTTATGTAATAAATCATGTCAGGAAATGTTTCAGAGAGAACTGGAGTGATACTTGAGCGATGGACACTGTGGAATAAATGAATAAATAAACCATAGGACGGACTACTCTTCCCTACTTTCAAAGCCAGTCTGGTTTTGTACAAAAATGTGTTATGGGTCTAAAGAAATTAATAATTCCACAAATACTGCGGTAAATCATAAAAAAAAAAAAAAAAAAAAAAAAATGTATGAACTAAAATTATATTAGAAATAGAATTATTAGATTCAAATTAAAATATGTAATTATACAAAAAGGTAACACTATTTTACAGTGTTCTTGTTACAAATTTAACATGTGCTTACTATAGTAATAACAGTAAATTATGCACAATCACAAGAAACTAACCCTAAACCAAACCTGGAAGCACTTTATTTTACAGTATATGCACTTACAGTGTACTTACCGACGAAAGGACAGGTTAATATAAGGTTCAAGGTTAGTATGTAGTTATTACCCAGTTATTGTAATAACTACTATATAAAAAGTACATAGTATGTACATGGGGAACAGAACTGTAAAATAAAGTGCTACCCTTTATTTTACAGTCCTGTTTCCAATGTACATGTGCAGCGCTGTCTAGGTATGCAGCTGACTAGATTTCAGATGGCAATTGATGCAAAAATTGGGGAAACAAACTATTACTCAATTTTTTAGCACCATCCATTGCTTCAATGCAGCTGGAATGCTGGGAGAATGTACGAATACGACTGAAGTGGGAATAGGGAGAATTCTGTTGACTCTCACCTTTGATGAGGAGGTGTCACATTCCTGACAGATCCATCCGTAGCCGGTTTGTTTGGGCGACTTCTTCAGGGGAGGGTCGAGACAGCCGAAGTGGTAACAGAGCTGACACTCATCACACCTATGAGGAAAACAGCCAGCACATTAGCAGCGAGAATACATTAAAATGCAGCTGCGGTACCACACACACACACACACACACACAGTCTGCTTGTACCCTGCCAAGAGGGCAGTATGGCCCTAACCAGGCAGGTATGATAGATGGTGACAGAGCCATTTGCTGTCAGGTAACAGATGCTTAATAGATTCAAAACACATTGGCACACAACCTCTCACACGGCCTTGTACAGCCATCATAAAACACGCTGCTCGATTGGTCCTGCTGAAATGAGTTTCAGCTCATCGTGTCGATAAATCTCTATGGGATTTTTATTCCAGAGTCAAGGTGTCAAGAAAGACACTGAGATTCTGTCCTTAGTTATAGGTCTGCTCAACCACCAGCTATCCGATTTTACATAAACCGTAAAAGACCTCCATCTTGGGTCGATTATTATGCTATTCTGTAGCAGCTGCAAGAGCTGAATATTGTTACTGAAAACAAAATGCAACATCATCAGAAGCATTCAGGGACATTTCACATTAGTGTCAACATGCAGCAATTAATTAATCAAATTTACTGCAAATAATCATATATAATCAGTATTTTTAGGGTCTCTTAAAAGGTTGACTTGTAATATATATATATATTTTTTTTTTAAAGAAATGAATACTTTTATCCAGCAAGGACACATTCAATTGATCAAAAGTGACAGTAAAGACATTTACAATGTTAGAAAATTTTCTATCATAAAATTCAACTTTTCATTCATCAACAAATTTTTCCACAAAAAATATTAAGCAGCACATCTGTTTTCACCATTGATAATAATAATAATAAATGTTTTTAAGCAGCAAATCAGCATATTAGAATGATTTCTGAAGGATCATGTGACACTGAAGACTGGAGTAATAATGCTGAAAATTCAGCTTTGCATCACAGGAATAAATTACACTTTAAAATAGAAATAAAGCTATTTTAAATTGTAATAATATTTTACAACATTACTATTCCTACTGTACCTTTGATCAAATAAATGCAGCCTTGGTGAGCATAAGAAACAACTTTAAAAAACACAAATATAATACAAATAATTCACATTTGTTAACACAAATACTTAAAATAATAATTCACAATGTTAATATCTACAATGTGAAAAATAAAATAAAAAAAATTCATAGTATTTAATCTATGTAAGTAACTAATATGAACAAATTGAACCTTTTTGTAAAGTGTTACAGAATTCCTTATGAGATATAAATTAGACTCAGTGGGCATAAATAAATGGATACATTTTTTATTACTTTTTATAATTAATTGCAATAAATTAACAATGACAGCTGTAAAAAAACACATTAAATATATCTATATTCATAAGACCATTGTAAGAAAAAGTGCATGAAGTTCAGTTCTCATTTAACATTCATAAGGTGCATCTGCTGAAGCCCCACATGCCCTTCACCCTGCAGTCCATGCTCTCCTCTCCTTCCTGTCCATAATTAACTAATTATGTTGTAATCAATATAGTAGATTCTGATTTGGCAATGTAAATCAGATAAAGCCGATAAGAGCCGGGGAGGTCAATAGGCCCAATCCCCATCCTCGTCTCCATTACGGGATGAGGGGCACGGCGGTCTTATCAGCGAGCCCGCAGGATGAGGCGATAGAAAAAGACAGGGACAGACGCCATATTTTGTCTGCTAGGTGAACGAGCGGGAACGCTGTGAGGCTTTAGCAGAGGCAGGGTTGTTCTTGGTGTCACCGAACCCGATGCTGTGTGACGTGGAAGCCCTTTTCAAACTCCGGCCCATCACAGACTTCAAATGCTAATTAAAGGCCTGGACGGTGATGCGGCTCAGTGCTAATGAGCAGAGAGTCTCACGCCGAAGACACGTGTACACCTTCTGTCAACACCCAACGGCTCGAATACAGCATATAATGGCTAACCTGATCACATTAATGTAGATTTCTGGTCATTAGTACAGTGTATCATTGAAAGAGTGGAAAAAGGTCAAACGCACAACTGATTTCTGCTTTATTAGCCACATTTATTGGCACAAAAACTGGCACACATTGATGTTCAACGTGTTTGCACACCATTAAGAGTTTGATTGAAGATCAAAAAGCTTACACTGACGCCTGCTGCTCATATCCACAGAGTCAAACAGCAGATTTCACACCGCTTCTCATCAAGCAACCAAATAAACTTCTCGAGTCCTAAGGGAGCACTTCAAGGTGCCTTTGCAAAAGGGAATGAGCCGACTCTCACCTGTGGTTACCATGCCAACCCACTATTTCCCCTGACAGAGTAACAGGGCAGTCAAAGACAAACGCATTTAGGGAATTTATATAGGCCACGTTCACACAGCAGCAGAATACAGTTGTCAATAATGAATTGGAGTCCTTAATTCCTTAATACGGTTACGTTAACGCACAGTTCAGCAATTTACGAGAACGACAACTGCATTCTATAATCGAATTCACACCCGTACATTTTCAGGACTCACAACCGTATTTTCTGAAAACCCGCACTGTGTGATCGGAAACCGGACCGGACCACTTGTTGTCCGTCACATCATACAGTGCAAGAGATCCGCTCTGCACAAATGAGCGTCTACTGTGTGTCGGTTAATGAAGATTTGTAGAATGAACTTGGAGCTTGACTGGACTCTCGTCAGGTCAAAAATGATAAGACTTCCAGTTTTACAGATATCGTCATCTTTGATATTACTTTGGTCACTGTCGTGATTGTTACTGGTAAGTACGAGGCCCCTAAAGAGACAAGGCAGTGCAAAAAGTTAGTTAATGCTTTTTTATTCCTCTAAGAGACTTTTTTGCGTTGACTCGCAAAACTTTTGAGTTCGCAAAGAAAGCAATATTTAAATTTATTTTTGCTCCCATCCCATCCCATTTTTTTTTTTTTTTCACCACCATGTCCCTTTACGGGCACCGTAGATAAGAGAATGCGGCCTCGACTCCCGTTGCACATTCATACAGACAGTATTTGAGACTAGATTAATATTTATATATTTATTTTATTTAAAAAATAGAGTACATTCCCATAGTTCAGTACTGTTTTCATTCAGTATACAATTTCAAATCTATCAGTTGATTGATCAGTGGTTATCGTCCAGTGCGGTCCAACCTAGTTATTGTTATCTGTAAAATCCACTATCGGTCGACCTCTAATACAGACAGTAATCCAGATGCTACTGTAATGTTGCTGTGTGAATGGGACAATTTTGAGACTCACACCTGTAAGTACATGCGGTTGTCATTCCCGAGAACTGACAGTGTGAACATAGTACGTTTTTCCATTTAATCTAATGCTATGTCATCTTTAAATGGGACATTTATTGGAAAACAGGATTTTTCTTGCTCTTTCAAAGAGTTTGTTTTCAATAATAATAAAAGTTTCTTGAACATCAAATCAGCATATTGGAATGATTTCTGATCATGTGACTTCAGCTGTCCTTCACAAAAATAAATTACATTTTAAAATATATTCAAAAAATATATATTTTTTAACAAGACTGCTGTTTTTAGTGTATTTTGGTCAAATAAATGCAGCCTTGGTGAGCATAAGATCCTTTTTTCAGCTATTTGATGTTGATATATTTTACCGAATTTATGGAGCTCTTACTTAAACAAGATTTTTAATGACAAGCATGAGCGTAATTAACATATATAACAGCCCAATTTCACATATTAATATTCAGCTACTTACATTTACATTAAAACTTGGCCTTTCCTGATGAAAGTGACAATATCAAAAACACCGTATTTAATTGAAATGGTCAGTATACGATGGAAATGTGTAAAATATGGCCTCTTTAACTGCCAGTTATATGGAAATAGTCGTGTTTGATTAAAGTGAATCATATTGACAGTATAATTCTTGGGTTGCATGAGAAAAATATAAAATGTGTTAAGTTTCCTCAACAAACACACACCTCATCTCTTTATTCAAAATCAGCCAATTCAGAAGCTCATTTAACCGGAATAATGTTTGTGCATACTGTTTGTGCTTCAGCATGCACGGTTTCTTCCTGTTTCTAATCCATATATTTATTGTGACAGAGCAATGAGAAAACGGCTTGCCCTCGGCGACAGACTGTCAACTCGAAGCTGCCTCCATTACATGATCCTCCTTCTGAAGAGAGAGAGAGAGTGGGGAAAGGGAGAAAAAAACTCCTGCTACAGAACGATTCACAGAATTTTGCTCTCATCCCATTATACCTTGCAATGACCTCTTTAGTGGAACCGTTAACAGGAGCGAATGCCCTTCCGTTTTATTATTTTGTACATAAAAGAGCTGGTAAATGAGCCAAACAACTAACATGACCTGATCTTGCATGAAACTGTATGAAAAATCTGGGGTTTGAGAACTATGTGTAGTGTAATCAGCTATAGTATATAATATCTTTATCTAATCTAATCTAATCTAAATTTTAATCTAATCTAATTAAAGTAAATCATTAATATGTTTTCCCATTAAATTAATGTTCTAGGTTCAAAATATGCATGTGGCATAATGTTGATTAGCACATTAAGTAATTTTGACTCAACCTTAAATCATAAATAAATAAAGCAAAAATGATTTTTTGGATGATTTTCAAGCAGAAATGTGAAGCTTATAATTTTATAAAAGCATTTTAATGATTCTGCTAAAACGTGTATTATTGCTGTAATACACTGTTACATTGTCGTCACAACAAAATTATAAAATTACTATAATCACACAAAAAAAGGATAGTACAATTCTCACTAAAATCATTTTCTCATGAAAATTGTTTGCAATGTGTGGATAGAGTATTGAAACAGTTTTTCATGGCAAGTTGTAAAACTTTATATAACACCGAAAATGATAGTGATTTATTTTTCAACACTAACTGTTTACATCTTGTGGGAATACTATTGAAACAGTGAGTATTTTAATGTTTACAGGCCCCATTCAATGTAAAGGCCTGTTAACGCCAAGGACGATAACTATAATGATAACGAAAAAGCTATAGTTCTAAAAATCTTTCTGATTTTAAAAGAATATCATAGTTCACACTTCAATATAGTTGGAATCACTTTCAGAATTTTTTATTTTTTTTCCAGCTTATGAAAGATAAAAACATTGACAGCCAATCAGAATCCACCCTGCTTTGAAGAGCTCGAGCATTTAAAGCGATATTAAAAGCGAAAAACGAGCATTTAAAGCGAAAAATGATATTGTCTGCTGGTGTGGAAGCTAATATAGTTATCATTATTACAGTTATCCTTATTGATGTGAACCCAGATTTTTGCTTTTTTCAAGAAAAGAGAAACAAATTATTTTATTCAAATTATTCAACCTTACTCCACAAATGCTGCCAATTAAGCTTAACTTGTATTGAAATCAGAATAATTCTTAAAGGAAATCATTAAAGCAACACAAGTAACAATTATCTCTAAAGTCCAATTTACTGCAATACTATCGAGGTGAAAAAACAAACATGACAGACAATGAAATCAAAGAGCAAGACGACAACTACAATTACGAACGTAAACTCAAGTGCACATTCTCTTGTCTGAGCAGATGTGAGGATGGGTTACGAGTACAAACTCGCACAGCGGCAAGCTTAAACACAACCACACACACACACACACACACACACACACGGAGAGGCTGAGCAGGCATATCTACACAGGAAAGGGGAATTTAAATCACCTCCAGGCTTCCTCATGAAAAGAAGAAAAATGACCAGGAGTGTGTGTGCGCGCTGCGCTAATGAGCACACGGCTATTGTTGCACACAGTTGCCGATTGATTTCATATGAATCCCTCGCTCCGGCAAATAAAGAAAGAGTGAGAGACTCCTCTCGCTTCCGGCGGGGGGAAAGTTTAGGACCTACGGCAGCCACGGGAGGCTTGCGTTTTATTAGTGGAGCGTGCCCCGATTCGCCATCTACTTCTTTAATTACTTTGCCTTAATGAACCTTTTGTAGCATTTGTTGTGTATCACAGTTTAACATCTTTGAATTAAAACACTGCTCAGTGATGCAGACCCAAGCAGACAGAAGGGCCAATGATTATGCTTAATTGGAAATCAAATTGACAATGGCCAATCAGCAGGTGGTTCAACAGGAAGTAACCTTTCAAAATGAATATATATGAATATACTTTTAATTTCTCTTTCAAGTGGAGGTGAATGAAGAAATAAAACGGTGCATCTTCCTTCTGACTATACCGAGAACAAATCTATCTTACTTACATAGTACATAAAGTATCACAGTTTGCACAAAAATATTCAGCAGCAAGTGTTATCAACAAATAAGAAGAACTAATTTGAAACGTTTCTTAAGCAGAAAATCGGCATATTCTAATAATTTCTGAAGGATGATGTGACACTGAAGACTGAAGTAATGATTCTGAAACTTCAGCTTTGCATCACAGGCATAAATTACATTTAAAAAAATGTATTAAAATAGAAAATTATTTAAAATTTTAATAATATTTCATAATATTACTGTTTTTAAGTATTTTTGATCAAATAAATGCAGCCTTGAGCAGAAGAGACTATTAAAATACCCCCCCAAAAAAACACACTTTTGAACGAGAGTGTGCTTTTATATATTGTACACATCCAGTTTAAGGTCATAGGCAGATAAACCACACTTCCATTGTGTTTTTGTGTATTGATAAAGTTAACATAAAAGGCTAAAAGTTTTTGAAATTTTCCATGGCTGTGTGAGGTAATTGGAGCTGCTAACACACGAGCTCTTGAAGCTCCGCCCTCTGTGCCGGGAGCAGCAGCTCATTTGCATTTAAAGGGACACACAAAAATGGCGTGTTTTTGCTCACCCTCAAAAAGTGACAATTTTAACATGCTATAAAAAATATATATATCTGTGGGGTATTTTGAGCTAAAACTTCACATACACACTCAAGGGACATTACATCGTGAAAAGGTCATTATAGGACCCCTTTAAACTCTTCACGAAGGACATGCGCTCTGCTAATAACAGCTCGCCGTTCCACAAGCACCATGTGAGATGTTGGTTACACTTTATTTTAAGGTGTCCTTGTTACAGTATAATTATATATTTAAGTACTGAGTAATATAAATTAACTTCATGTACTTACTATAGGGTTAGGGTAGGATTAGAATTTGGTTGCGGGTTAGTTGCATGTAATTGTGCGTAATTTACTGTTATTACTATGGTAAGTACATGTAACATACGTAACAAGGACACTGTAAAATAAAGCGTTACCGAGAAGTTTCTGAAGAGTTTCTGCGGCGCGAAATGACGCATCATCCCCGTTCCTCCGCGGTTCCCGCAACACGCAGGCGCCAGCTTCTATCTGCTCCGCGCGCTGCCCTTCTGGACCCCGTCACAAAGTCCTTGATGTTATCAAAGCAATTTGGGTCCGCTTTAATCATTGGGAAAATTGAGCTGCTCGTTTCTCCCCTCCCCACCAACTCTCTCCTCCGATCTCGGACGGAATCCAATCACTCATAAGAGAGTCTATTGATTGATGTAATCTTATTGGGATGTGAGGTGAGGGGAAAAACACGATTGATTGCTTTTGTCTGTGACACATGTTGCTCTCGGCTAGCGATGCGTATCCTCTTTCATCTACTGTTTAATCTCTAAGAGGAGTTCTTAGAGACCCCCCTGGCACGCTCAGCCCCCCTCCCCCCGTCGTCTCGCTGGTTTCTCGGCGCAGGGTGAAAGCCCGGTGGCTCTGTTGCTTGATCTTCTTCTCATCCTTCCACTTAGAACTCTATTTCAGCCCGACGCTCCTTTTAAAGGCTGATCCGGTCAGCCGGGTTCAGGGCAGAGGCCTTCGTCTACACAGCCCAGTGATTAGACAGATAACGCATGACAACTCCGATATTTAATACCATAATGTACAATTCGAAATCTCTCCGGATAAGAGAGAAAAGGATATATTTAAGTTAAATCTGCCCCTAACTGCAGTTTTTTTTGTTTTTTTTTTTATTACTGCAATCATCTTGCATTTTAAAGAGACACGGGCAATCACCAACATCAGAGCAATTCTTGGAACACTTAGGCTCGATTGAAAATTTCGAGAACAGATAGCAAAGGGGCACAACAGAAAAATCACTATGGAGATTACTATCAGTTCTCATTAAATGATAGTGTTGCTTTATTTGAGAGAATCAGAAAAAAATTATTGGACCTAAAGTACAGATGTTCAGCAAAAGACAAATTGACAACAGTGTAGAATTTGAGAGGTGTGCCAGCAAAGGAAGAAGGTTTTACTGTCCACCATTTGAGGGAATTTAAAATGTTACGTTAACGATACTACCATTTAAAAGTTTGGGGTAAATTAATACTTTTATTCAGCAAGGATGTATTAAATTGACCAAAAGTGACAGTAAAGACACGTACAGTATAATGTTACAAAAGATTTCCGTCTCAAATAAATACTTTCTATTCATCAAAAAACTTATTACGGTTTTTAGAAAAATAATAAGCAGCACAACTCTTTTCAACATTGATAATACAAGGAAATGTTCCTTGAGCAGCAAATCAGCATATTAGAATGATTTCTGAAGGATCATGTGACACTGAAGACTGGAGTAATGATGCTGAAAATCCAGCTTTGCCATCACAGCAATACATTACATTTTAAAATATATTAAAATACAAAACAAGTTATTATAAAATATGAATTAAACTACAAAAATACAAGTTATTTTAAATTGTAAAACATTTTACAGAATAAGAGACTTCTAAAACATTAAATAACCTTACCAACCCCAATCTTTTAAGTGGTAGTGCATATTGTAAAAAGTAACGTAGAATAGTAAAGTTTTCACTTACGTGTACTTAGCTAAGAAAGTACTGGATAATATAAGGTAACTACATGGGTTAAGGTTAGGTTTAGGGGTAGGTTCAGGGTTAGTACCTAGTTATTACCCAGTTATTGTAATTACTATAAGTAGTACATATTATGTATATGGGAAGCAGGACTGTAAAATAAAGTGCTAACATAGTAAAATCAAATAAAAACAACATGGCAACAAACAAAGTAAAAAAAAGCCAACCTCTGAGTCTCAGACATTGTGATCCTTACGGCTCGGTCATTCCATCATTATCTATGGGGTCTTTTTTTGTCAATTTTATCATATCTCTAGGAAAAAATAAATAAAAATCGCACACCCTCCGTAACAAGCTGCATGATTTAATGTAGCATTCATGTACAGGAATGATGTTGGATGCCCATCTTATTACTATTCTTCACACTTTTGAACAGAATAACTAATAATACTTGCCTTTGCAAATGCCACTAATTTCATACGCCACGAGGATCTAACAAAATGTAATTCGAGGACATCCAGAACTAGTAGAAAAAGCAAAGTACAAAACAGGGCAACAAACAAGAAACGTTGCACTACCCGATAAGCTACTGCTAAAATGCCCCTTTAATACCAAAATAAAGACAGGATTACTTCCTAAATGTTTGAACATTGTAATTAAAGCTTTTATGTTAAGGGATTAATCTGCATGGTAATTTTGACTGGCCCTTTTGTGGATTAACTTCCTGCGAGTGAGAGCAATTTCCGCAGTGACCCCACAAAAACGCTTGGGTGGCAGAAACGCAAATCTCTTAAACAATACCGATGTGTTTAATAGCAGCTACGGATGCTTGCGCACCAAAACTCAACATGTAAACCTCAAGACGCTTGAACGGTTACATTATCTCTTCTCTGTGCAGACCAAAAGATTGCATATTATAATTTTGATAGAGCGATAAATTGGCCAATTCTTGGATTTACCAGGATCTGAAGTGTTACCGAGACTAACACTGCAAGTCTTTGTTCTTTGGTCTGCTACTCTCACCCTTATGGATGGTACAAACACAGCAAATTTATCACTCGGGTCCAGCGCAATTACTTGGGGAGCCACCATGTGACAGGGATCAATATGGCACAAGACGCTCGGCCATTGACTGCCGCCCATGACAAAGTGCCCCCATGGCTTTTTGTGAATCCCTTCTATTGAGGGAGCAGATTATCAGCCTTTGTGAGCCTCCTCCTTTTTGATTTACTGTTGAGGTGGGAATGGTATTATTAAGAGGCCTTTGTTTTACAAGGAGGAGAGGCAATGAATGGGCTTACGGCTGAAGCCGCTGCGACCGAGCGATGCACTGACAAACTAACTCCTCTTTATTATCTCATTACCACACGGCTCACTCATTCATTTAGTCCCGTACTCAAAGCCAGGCCGGCTGCCGGGGACACTAACTTTGAGCTACCTGCGGGACGCAGTGCGCTTCTCTGAGTGGACAGCAGGGGGCCATGATGTGTCAACTTTTGCACAGTAAAGCCTCAGACAGCTGACTGAGGGACAGTTTGGTGGTTTGAATGATGCCGTTTGAGGTTAAAAAGAAAAATTACAGGTTTCGGTGCAAATTAAGCTCACCAGCTCATGTGGCATAATGTTGATTACCACACCAATTCATTTGTTTCCTTTTTCTTTAAAATAACCAAAATCCAGTTTGCAGTGAGGCACTTAGATTGGAAGTGAGTGGAGCCAATTTGAAAACATTCAAATACTCACTGTTTCAATAGTGCCTACTTTATTTTTTAACATGGTTTGTGATATCAGCCACTTACAGTTACATTAGATGTAAATAAATTGTTGCTTGACACTGCAAACCGGTCTTTGTAATCATATTATTTTAATTAATATTCGCAATAATAAACCCATTGGTTTGTAGTGCAAATAGTTTTACCATTTAATGCACTTTGGTATTCTACTTATTTACCTATAGCAGCTACTAAACTGGAAGCTTCAAACATTCACAGATAATAGCCTCCATTGTGCAAAATAAGCTGGATGGCTGAATGTTAATATGATTTTAGTGTGTAAAAAAAGCTTTACTTTTTTCTTTCTGTGTACAGTTATTTCCAATTTTACTTATTTGCCATGATGTAATGCCAAAAACACAAACGACTGAAAAAATGTACTGAAAAATTCAACAGTTCAAGTAATACACAGGTTTTAACAGAATTAATGTAAGTGCTTTTGTAAAATTATTCACATTTCTGCTTTTAAATCCTCCAAAAACTGGACCCATTCACTTCCATTGTAAGCACCTCACATACATTTTTTTTAAATTAGGGGCCAAACCATTTTGTTGTGTGGTAATCAACAAAAATATGGCAAAATGTTGTTCACTGAACTTGTATTAAATCAATATTAATCCTTTAAACCATTCAAACCGGCATTCATTCTGGATCTGGAAGGGAAGTTTGGCTGTTTTTGCCACAGCGTCCTACTGCACCTTGGCTCTGGACCGTTTCCAGACAGTCTTATTTGGCAGCAATGCAGTTCACCAGCTTCTACCATGCTTTTGCTAATTAGCTAGGCACCTCTGGGCTACGCAAGTCATCTAGCGAATGCACAAAGAGGGGGAGGCGCTCAATCCCGAAGACCAGCGGCACACATATACGCTGCAGTGAACTGGGAGGGATAAAAGACACTGTAGAAGCCATAGCGTAATAGATTTTAGCTGCTTGGCCACTCTTCCCACACTCTGCAGTCCCACCGCTTGGGTTTTCTGTTTTAATAGTGGTGGGGAGTGCAAAGAGGGGGAAAAAAAAGGGGTGAAGTCAGCAAAAACAAAATGCCGCCATTAAATCATCTCCCTGGATCCCGTGTCAGGTCTGTAATAGGAAAGGCGCTCATCATCAGAAAGGTTACCGCTCTTCCAGAACATCCTCCTCCCCCTTCTTTCTGCACCCCGGGTTCAAACCGGAACCACTCGTCCCACCGGATTCCTCGTACCAGACCACTGGACTGAGTATGAGGGATTGGGGTGCTCAGGTTTTGGTCATGCCAAACTGATTCTATCGCTCCGGTCCACAATAAGAGGCTCAGAGCTTTGATGGGCCCGGGCCACAGAGATGTAGCTTGTTCCCGCCACCGCCACTGTTGTATAAGCACAAATGCGATTCACTTACTAGCAGACACACTGGGCTTTTTGTTATGCCGTTAACTAGATTTCCCCATGAAAGCCTCGCTTCTCTCTCCCTTCCTCTGACTCTTTGTAGAGCTGGGCTTTGGCACGGGGAAGAGAGAAGGCTGGTGGAAATGAGGGAGAGAGACAGGAAGAGTGCGTAAGTGTGAGCTGATGAGATGTGCTAAACGGGAAAACAGGGATGGAGTGAAGGAAAAACATTTTGAGAAAACAGCAGGAGAGAGAGTATTATACTCACTGAGATGCGTTACTGCCACCGCATGTCTGCTGTGACAAAATGCCACAAATTGGCTTCAAAATTAGTGGTCGAGTGAAAAGAGTTTTTGAAGGCTGATACAATATGTCAGATGGCGGGTATAAAGCAGAGCTATGCATCACACAATTTAAAATAAATAACATGTACAACATTGGAAAAGGTTTTTTTTTTCTTTGCTCTAACTTGTTTCCTAACCTAGCTTTCTTATAAACATGTCATTGCATACTATGGGTATTATAAGTTGGCATACATGGCAAATGGCAATTGTCTTGTTTTCTCCCTATTGTTAAGAGAAACTGTGGGAATGGACTTCATTTTATTCAACAAGAATTGATTGGATTGTTGTTGGAGGGGAAGGATTATTGCCCAGCCCTCATGCCAGGGAATATGTAATTAAAAAAAAGAGATGTTGCAAAGGGAAGGGGAAAATTTATGATTTCACGGTGACTTTAAACATTATTTTCCTTTCAAATTGGTGGGTACTGGGCCAGAGTTGATGCCAATGGTGGCTGGCAGAACCTGCGCAATCCATTAGCTGGACTAACTGAGACTCATTGATCATGGTGGCAATGATATGAAAAAGTCAAAAGTTTATTAAGGCTTGCATGACGCAATGCCACTGTCCTAAGACCACACTCACGAGAAATGGCGCATTGGCAACAAAAACACTGCATATACACACAGGACGCAAACACTCAAGAATGCAATTGTGTAATCTCATTTCAAGTCACATTGACACATTACCCATGGAGAATACCTAAGGAATAAATTACTGTGAGATATATACATTACATAATACAAAAACGTCAAGCACAAAAAATTCAAGTACTAATAAACATTTCAATTTCAAAACATTTAGAACAAAAATTGCAGCACGGCTTATGCCAGAAAAAAAAAAAAGAGCTCACTACTTTGCTAAACTGACAACACGTGACTTAACAGGCGACCTGTAATCTAAAAGGCTCCATCTTGCAGCATTATCTGAGCAAAGCAGATGCAGTATGTGCCTCGACAAACACTTGCACACACAGTATGCTGTGAGCTAGGTAAGACAGCTGTAGTGGAGAGAGATAAAGCTCTGGCTGAAGATACAGTGGGGTCAGAGGTTAAAGGGCAGCTGAAGTCATCCAGAGACGGAAAGATATGTAAATCCCACACAAGGAAGTGTCGTGTCTGGTCCAGTGCGAGTAAGCAGTTTGAGAGGGCGTGAGGGACAAGGCTTTTCCCAATGGCACGAGGGAAGATGCCAAAGTAAACTGTCAGAGGGGGAACTTTGGGACTTGTATTTCAGCTGCCAGGCCTGCCGTGGAATTAGGTAGCTAGACTTTCATTAGTGCAATGGAATAGTACCAATAAGTACACTGGAATATGAGGGAAGGGAGGGTTTGGGATAGAAGAGTTTTTTCAGCATGTTAGGATTTCTTTTTGCCATTGCAAAACATAAACAGGATGACTGTCAGCCAAGCAGATGCAAGCCAAAATACCAACACAGACTACATTCACAACTAATTACTGTAACTTTAGAATTTTAGCGTTCTACGACTCATCATTATTGGGTGAATATCCCATCAAGAGTTTTTGCAGGTCATATTTCACCCCAAATTATGGGGGTGGCAAACTTAAGCAAAACAATGAAACCAATTTATATATTTTCTTATACTGTGACTATTTTTCATAAGAATTTGGCACATTATTCCTTTCAACTGTCATCAATGCAATGGTTTAAATTTTAAAGAATACATAATACAAGTAAAAATTAAAAACAATGAACTGCAATAAAGTAAAAACTATTGCATCGTATACCTACAGTAATGAATTATCAAAAGAGAATTACAAAAATATAAAATAATAATAAAAATGTAAGTAAAAAGAATACAAAAAAATGTCCAGAAGCATTACGATGATGAAAAGCGGGCTGGAAAAGGTGCTGAATTTACATAAAATGGTCCTAAACCTTCTTCACATAAAATAATTTCCTTCTTTTGTGGTGAAATACGTCCGGATGTGTTTTTGTAACTTTAACCCTATCTCTGATTTGATACTAAGGAAAACTAGGCTACACGTTTAATTACGGATATTACCATATTGAGTAATATTATGCTACCACACCTAGTAAAATATTCCAATACTTTTTTTAAAAACAACTCTACTGATTCTATTGTCTAATCACTTTGAACCATAAAATCCATACAGCACAGGCAAAATAGCACAGAGTAATGAAACAAAAGCATTAGGAGCATTCACAATAAAAAGCAAGACAGAAGACACAATTAGCTTTCAGAAGCACATTTGACTCGTCAACACAGCTGATTGGGTCTTGAGATTAGCGGTAAGCTCGGATAGAGCGAGGTGTGCGTTGCTGTAGAGCCAATGTGAAAGCAAGCGAGAAAAAGAAAGTCCAGGAGGCCTGAAGAAGGCCAGACGACAGCAAATCGCTTGCAAAGATGGTGAAAAGGCCCAAAATCTGGCTTAATCCACAGAGCAAAAGGCCCAAAACCAGTGTCACTGTTCATGTATTCCACAAAGAACGGCCCTATGGGTGAGTATGTGCCTCCAAACTGGCTAACTGAGTATTCTGTCCATATAAAGTCCATATAAAGTCCTTTTATAGTGCAAACTCAACCATTTTTATGTTAGTCCACATACGATAGTCTTTTCGTTCTTTCAGAAAATTTTCGCCAGACCGTCGTTTAACCATGATAACGTCCATGGCACTGTCCATTTTGGGCAGAAGGGACGGTCATCCGCGACTCCTCCCCGACCCCAACGCCGCTCTTCAAACGAGTTAATTTGCCTCTCTCTCTCTCCCTGTCTCTCTCTCATCTGTCCTTTTCTAGGGGAGGAGGTGGTGCCCGGCTCTCACAACCTGTTCAATGCAAAGATAGAAAGAGTCAGGGCAACACACCTCACACCACAGCCGAGGCCTAGCAGCAGCTAATTCGAACTAGCCGCTTTGCACGACAATACGACCAAAATCTTATTTCACGATATGAGAAATTTTACTTCACGATCGGATCACGATATGCATCATGTCATATTATTTTAGTTAGGGTTGGGCAACGATTAATCGTGATTAATCGCATCCATAATAAAAGTTTGTGTTTACATAATATATGTGTGTGTACTGTGTATAATTATTTAGTCTATATAAATACACACACACAAAAAGTATGTGTATATTTAAGAAAAATTTGGTATTTATATATAAAATATTCATATATAATATAAATTATGTATAAATATATCTACAGTATATACATGCACATTTTTCTTAAATATACACATACATATGTGTGTATTTATATATACAAAATAATTATACGCAGTACACACACATATATTATGTAAACACAAACTTTTATTTCGGATGCGATTAATCGCAATTAATCGTTGCCCAACCCTAATTTTAGTTATTAAAAATAAGAACAAAGAAGCAAATTTCAAACAATAGGACAAATACAATAGAAATGAAAATGAAATTAATTTATTCAGGTACAGTTGGTTTATTTAACATGTTTGTAATAAAACACTACTATAGAAATTTATATAATCAAATGTAAAAAAAAAAAAAAAAACTGCATATTCTTCACTGTATGAATAAAAAAAGCTACTAAAGTTATTCAGTGAAGAGCAGCGAGTGATTTTCTCTTTGTCTTTTGTTGTTTGATTAACGATATTGGGCTGCTGTCACTTTAAGACCGAATGTACGGTTAGAATATATCCTGACGCACATCCGGTTTTCACCCAACTGTTTTCGTTTAGACGAGATATAACTTGACTGTTTTTATATCGAGTACGCCACACAGTGGGGATTTTGACTTAAATGTGTGTATTTCCGCATTCATGTGCAATAAGCCACGTAATAGAGCTGAATACGGGATGTCATGGCGGCTTTCCGTGCACGCTTTTTAATTTCTAAATAATTCAATAGAAATAACTTCAAGTGTCAATAACTTTGAGTAGTACTGTGCTATTCGGATACATTTACATACTGCAATATAAAAGATGTAGCAAAATAGCAAAAACAATTGACGCTTTATATCGTAGCCATGATATATATCACTATCCCGGCCAGCTCTAGTACAAAACATTGCATATCCCCTAATCTGCATTGTAGAAGCATTTGAAGCACTTCTAACCTGACAGGCCACTGTCCAATTACCCAAAAACAGCTTTATGTCAAATCGTGATGGGACGGAAGTGGCGACTGTTTGTCACTTCTATTATGTGAGCTTCAATTAAAAGTTTCTTAGTCATGCTTGCATATATTTGAGCAAAAGCATAACAATGTTACGGCATTGAAAAGCATGACGAGGAGGTGTTAAAAGAAGAAAAAAAAGAAAGTATAATTGATCTGGATCTGACTGTTACGTTAAAATAATCCTGTTTGAAGGAACCGCAACCTCATACCAGGGGCCAAGTGGTGACAGTAAATCAGACAGCTCATTACTGCCAAACCAAGTGAGCAAATACATGTGGCAGCCAAATAGAGAGGGCCCGTGGAGCCGGCGCTACCTCCCACTCACACATGCATGGCAGAGTCCTTATAATGAAGCCTGAACTTTAATCACGAGGCGAATATAACCCCCACCTCTTCCCCGCCAGATCAAACATGCTCTCGCGTGCGCAGATGCTTCAGAGACGCGCAGCGCACAAGCTTACCCACCTCACTAGGTTTTCATTGTCGCCCGGGCTCTTGCAGGTGGTGCACTCGGTCCGTGTGTCATCGGCTTTGGGCTTTTTCTGCAGAGTCGAATGCCTCTGTCTGCGCTCCCGCGGTGATGGTTCCTATGGAAACGCAAGCTATTAGAGGCAACCGCCGTGTGTGTTTGAATGAAGCTGGTGAGTGGAGAGGGCTGAGATTGCTGTGTAAACATACACAAGCTGTCTTCATAACGCTCTCTAAATATTAGAGGTAGATGGGGGAGATAGACAGTCTTAAAGGAGTGCGGGGTGAGGAAGGGAAAGCTCACCTCGATCTTATCCTCGTCGTAAATGGACGTTCTCTTCCTCTTCTGGCCTCTGGTTCTCTGGTCAAAGGGAAAATTATTTTTGGTCATAATACGGCACACAATGAACTTTTCCGAAAGAACAACGTAACAGTTCAAGTGTTAGATTACTGCATTTAAAATGATTGAAGACTATTAAAATGAACCAAGGAATTCAATTATTAAGATTTGCATTAAGAATTCTCTCTGAATGGGGTATTTAAAATAATTAATTCAAAAGAAATTTCACTTAAAATATCACTGAGAATCAAGCCACACACAGGAGGAATACTAATGAAAAATTATGAAAGTCCTGAGGTATACAAGGTAAAAAATAAAAAAAAAAATCATGCTTGTTATTTTACCTGATGACACGACGTCAACTCAGACTGTTCACATTCAGAAAAGACCGATCAACTTCAAGCTCAAAAATAGTTTCATACTACATTGACTGTATATGGGCTATGTTAAGAGTAGTGGAAAAAAGCTTACACAATGTAGAATTTATAAGACAATTTAGAATTTAAATAAGCAGACCAGAAACATTGCAAGTAAGTTTTGATGTAATAGTCAAGTTATTTTCTAAAAGAATAACAATGTTACTGGAGTAACTGTGCAGTGCGTCAAAAATAGAAATAAGAAGTCCATCCGTTAAAAGTGCAATGCGACACACTTAGCATACAGCACAGATGACTTCGCTAATTATAATGAGAACCATTTCGTTTTTTGTAGCCACAATGTAGAGTGGTGCAGGTATGACGTAAATTTGTAGGAAAAAACGGAAACAAGTTAGCATTTTAGCACTTTCGTTTCCATCGTCCTGAAGTCAATGGGTTTTTGGTTAAATGGCTGAAATAAGGTCTGTGGTCAACACAGCTCAAGATATGTTGACGTTTTATTCTATGACATAAAATACATCAGTATTACCCCACTAAATGGGACTACAGAGGATGTCGGGGACATTAAACGTCATCACGCCGAACACGTAAGCCCAGTCCACTTTGTGCTTATAATTGTGCTCTTATAAACTATTCTAACTCAAACTTTCTGGGAAAATGTTTTACTGAAAGTGTTGTTGGAAGTGGTGACGTTGAAGTCGTGGGACCGTTTATAGCCTACCTTTAGCTTTTTACTTTTCGCGACTGCATTTAGGCTTCAAAATTAATAAAAGTTGTGTTCATCTGTGTAAATTATCTTGATGGAAAAAACGTGTAAGATTCATAAACTTTTGTTGATGCCAGAGCTTGTTTAGCCAGAGCTAAAAATAGAAACATTTGACATTTCACTGGACCGTTTACCCAATAGGTTTCGTCACTATGATATTATTACAGTATCAACTGAGGGTTCTCTTGCTTTCGTTTGTGGATTCTTAAAACCCTCAAGAACCCCCGTAGAACTGGGCATGCCTGTATAATTTGCTCTTCCTCTTCTTCTGAATTAGTTTCTGGTTCAAAAACACATGGCTGAATTAAACCAATATTTCCACTTGCCATCGTGTAGCGTTTACTACAGCTGACAGAGTGGATCAGGTAGTCCAAGCTTGTGTGATTGGGTGGAGGCGGGGACTAATTAGAAAATTCATGGATCGGTGTATACAAAAATAAACAAGGGTGTAAGAGTTACATTCAAGCTATTTTAAGGCATGAAGAAATTACTTTCACAGGAAAAAACCTTTAAATATGTCAAAGTGGTTATCAAAGATGAGTTTTAAAGGGATACTCCACTTTTTTCGGAAATATGCTCATTTTACAACTCCCCCAGAGTTAAACAGTTGAGTTTTACCGTTTTAGAATCCATTCAGCCGAACTCCGGGTCTGACGGTACCACTTTTAGCATAGCTTAGCACAGATCATTGATTCAGACGAGTCCAGTAGCATTTCTTTCAAAATGACCAAAGAGTTTCAATATTTTTCCTATTTAAAACTTGACTCTTCTGTAGTTAAACCGTGTACTAAGATCGACGGAAAATGAAAAGTTGCGATTTTCTAAGCCTATATGGCTAGGAACTACTCTCATTCCGGCGTAATAATCAAGGAACTGTGCGGCCGTAACATGGGTGCAGCAGGCGTAATGATATGACGCAGCGCCTGAAAATAGGTCTAATAGGTTAGACAAACTTAGTCCCGGTCACGTTGGAAGAAGTTACCGAGCTGGGGACTATTTTTAGGCGCTGCGTCATATCACTACGCCTGCTGCACCCATGTTACGGCCGCACAGTTCCTTGATTATTACGCCGGAATGAGAGTAGTTCCTTCCTAGCCATATAGGCTTAGAAAATCGCAACTTTTCATTTTCCGTCGATCTTAGTACACGGTTTAACTACAGAAGAGTCAAGTTTTAAATAGGAAAAATATTGAAACTCTTTGGTCATTTTGAAAGAAATGCTACTGGACTCGTCTGAATCAATGATCTGTGCTAAGCTATGCTAAAAGTGGTACCGTCAGACCCGGAGTTCGGCTGAATGGATTCTAAAACGGTAAAACTCATCTGTTTAACTCTGGGGGAGTTGTAAAATGAGCATATTTCCGAAAAAAGTGGAGTATCCCTTTAAGGGATAAAATCATTTACTGCAATGGGATTTTGAACAGTTCACTTCATGGTTTTGTTAATTCTACGAATTCGGACACGCTACTAATTTCATGTACTGTTTTTTGCTTACTATATATACCAGGGAGGAGGCATATTTGGATGCAGGTAGCAAAACAGAAACTGAAATAAGCTTTCCTTAACTTTGCACTTCAGGGCTTTATTACAAAAAAAAAAAAAAAGGAGTAAAAAGTAAAATGAGATTTGAAAAGCCGCTCAGTTGGATTGTAATGTGTTGTTCAAGCCATGTGGCAGTAAGCTGAACAGAACAAAGTTTAACGCTCTCCATGAGTAAACAGCTCACGCAGAGCAGCTGGTGACTCGCGGCTCACTGTAGCTTCTACAGATGTCAAACAGTGGTGCTCCTCTCTAATCCAAATCTCTCATTCAGTCCGACTCCCCCTTGTGTGACAGAGAGATTCAATCCCTTTGTTTAGAGCCCAGACCACAGCCCTAACCGATGCCCCTCTCTATCCAGATATAAGGCCATTCCGCAATTGGGTCAACCCTTGCGGTTTAAATTGGATTTTTGTGTGTGCCATGAACCAAGATGGAGTATCCAAAGTCATTCTCCACAGTGCGCTCTTCTGTTCGCCACTAGAGACACTTTTTGCACTCAGGTTTTTCTTGTCTACCATCGTTGGATCAACTCTTCATCTCCATCAGACGCTGATAAACATGAGAAAAACAACAGCAGCACTGCACGAATCAAATCAAACATCTCCACCTTAATGCAAACGGGCGCACGAGTGTGCCAAGCTGGGCCTTTTTAAAAAGGGAAGAAAAAACGACAACATATTTAAACAGATTGTGAAAACAATTCCATCTGTCGCCTTTGGCTTGCCACCACACAGCAGATGGAACACTTATCATTATAAATGCTAACTGCTTCCACACTGCCAATTGGCACTTAAATGCCTCTGCCATTTCTCCCTCGATGGTGGCACCAAACAAAGGCACTCATTTATTTCATTATTCCTTCATTACGGCAGACTCGATTAAGGTAATCTATAAAAGGCTAGATCAGTGGTCCTCTGCGCCGAGAGCCTCTACGTAACGCTAAAGTATTGTAGACATGGTGATGGGCTGACATAAACAAAAATCTACACTTAGAAGAGTCAAGATGACTCTGTGGAAAAAAAAGTACTTTCTAATTAAACACCTCACAATGATGCATCTTTAAAAAAAAACATAGAATCAATTTTCACAAGATTGAAAAACTACTGGTGCATACAAAGGCACCGTAACAAAGAGTAGCCTACTGCGGTAATTCAAAGAAGACTAATGGCTTACAATCCAGGACAAACATGTTAACTAATAATCAAATACATGTTTGATCAGAAAACAATTGTTTGCTACAAAGTTCACAACACTATAGGACTATTTGGTCGCAAAAATTAAAATAGTATAAATAATAAAAATATATAATTGCACTAGATTTAATTGCAGTGGTGCCTGTCCCATAAAACTAAATTCTTCTTGTTGTGGGTGGTTGCCAGGGCATTGCAATGTGGTTTCTAGGGTGTTCTGGATGGTTGCTAGTGGTTACTTAATAGGCCAAGTCTAAAGAGCTCAATTCTAAGGCTCTATGATATTCTGGTCTCTAGGTATCGCACAATCCCTCCATTAAAGTAAGTCAAAACCTCATTGGTTCTTGTGGAAGCTCAAACGTGCTGCATTACAGGAAAATGAACCTCATTGGTTCTCGCACTTCAAGCAAACGTGTATGAGCTTCCGTTTACCACAACTAATGTGTGAGTTGATGAATGTTTTTATGTGAATACAAGCCTAAATTCAATCTGTTCATCAGATAAATTGATCGTGTCTCTTTAGAAGATGTGGATGAAAAGTGACCCTTGTTTTATCAAACTCCACTAATCATAGCAACATTTCCAATTCCCTCATTCTATCAAATAATGCAGAAATCTTTTCAATAAAGAGTCACAACAAAATCTCAGTGTGCACCAGTCATGAGAGCCATTTCAGTTGTGCAGGAGGGCCGGTCCTCAGTGGCCCTGGAGAAGTGCGGCACATTAGCGCATCCGAACACCACTGACTCCTGAACGGAAGGAATGGCGGGGGGGCGGGGGGGTTGATTAGCTAGCCGTGATAAATCAGAACACAGCTTTACAAAGGCTTGCCACCACCACACCGGCTGGTTAAGGGCATTAAAAATGCAAAGCAGGACTCCTTTCAGCTGCTGCCACACTCTGGAGTGCAAGTGAAGATAAATTCTGCAATGAAGCATCTTTCTCTGGTGGAGTTTAGCCGGAGTTACAGAAGAGAGAGAAAAATAAAAGCCTTTTAATCCAGCTGCTCTCCACTGAAGCCTTCGCCTCACTTCTGGGCACGCGTCTCAGAGACTAAAGGGAAAACGCATTAACCCTGCCTGGGATACGCAAGCACACACTCACACACGTGAATACAGCAAACAAAAACAACGTCCGGAAGTCATTCCTTTTACCTTCATGTGAGCTACTTTGACAGCCATCAGCCAAGGCGAGCGGCTGCAGTGCTGCAGAAGCCATCTAAAATTGCGCTTTACTTTCTAATTCGATTTAAAAGCTGGCAGGGAGAGGTTTATTGACTAATCTTTAAAACAAAAGGTTGAAAAAGACAAAATGAAGGAGGGCTGGAGAGCTTGTTGTTTCTCCGATGGATATCTTTTGTCATCCTTAAGGGAGCCGGGCTGCCGGAGCACTATCGCAGGATCAGAGAATGCTGGACAGTGATAAGTGGAAGCCATGGAGAGCCTGAAAGACAAGCCCTATCTCAAGTCTGAGAAAGCACACACACCCCTACCCTCACACTTCAAAGCATTGCTCAGCTTCTACAGCTAGAAGTAGTGTGTGCACAAGCCTGATCATTCAATAGACAATAAAATAATCGCTCCGTTCCAAAACACAGTGAGCTGCCTACAAAGGCAGCATTTTAAGGAATCATAGGCAAGCTACACATTTGGCAAAAAAAGTCCATTGTTTATTGTCAATAGTGTAGTGTTGTGTGAGGCACAGCTCGCACTGAAATCCCTTTCAAACCAAACAGCTTTCTGTTATTCAAATCGGCGAATCCAGAAGACCAGCTTGAACTCATTATGAAATCTGGGTGGGAAAATGTTCACTCTCATGCTACATTCCTAGTCGCATTCTTATTGAAATGACTAGATTTCGACAAACAACTGCAAATGTGACCACATCTTAAGGGTTAAAGGGTTGGTTCTAGAAAATTCTATCATCAATTACTCACTCTCATGTCGTTCCAAACACATAAGACTTTCGTTCATCTCCAAAACACGAATGAAGATATTTTAAATGAAACAAATTGATTAAATGAGAGATTTCTGTGAATAGAGAAGTCTATTCACCCAAAGCTTTGATGGTTCAAAATATTCATAAAGACATTGTGAAATAAATCCATATGAATCGAGTGGTTTAATACAAATTGTCTGAAGAGACATGATCCCTTTATATGATGAGCAGATGTAATTTAGGCTTTTATTCAAATATAAACAGGTCAGTGAACATACATAGATCGCTCAAATATGGTAAATGGAAGCTCAACTGTACTTGCTTGATGCGCAACATGGAAGAATAACAATCATTGGTTCTTGACAGTCAAGCATGCAAGCTTAAGCTCCAGGACCATATTGCGTTTTCTCTCATTCATAGTAATAAGTTAGATCAGTCTTGGTATGTATATAGTCTTCAGTATTGTGTTGTTAGCTTAGCAACATGTTAATATCAAACTGTACTAGAATCAAATTTAAGTCAAGACGTAGCACTATTTGTGTCAGTGTTCCAAATCAGTCACTTCTGAGGTTAGGATGCTATCTTTGAAGGCTGCTGCCTTTGTAGGGAGTAGGCAGCAAGGCAGCTCATCAAGTATTAGTGACAATTCTAAATGCTAATGTTCAAATAAAACTGAAATGCTAAGGAGCAGTCCCAAAGGGTTTTTTACTGATGGCTTAATTATGCCTGTATCAGTTTCAAGGTGATTTTATAAAACAATTCAATATGATATAGTAATCAACAAGGCTAGCAGTGACTTACACCAATAACCTCTGTGAAAGCTCAAGAGACTAAAGAACAGGTCAATTATCTGTTTTACATGAGGAGCAGAGAATCAATTTCAAGTCAATGAATGACTCTTCCACCTAAAACAACAGCTAGATTTAAACCACCAATCAGGAAGAGCTAGACAAAGCTTAAAATGATCTAGTAAACAGTACTAGTAGTAGTAGTAGTCCCTTGAGCCAAGTAATTCCCATTTTACACCAACAATTTCTAATGGATTTGTGAGTCTCTCTCAGAACTGGGCCATGTTTTCATTTTAGAGACTTTGAAGATGTAATTAATATTGTGAAGCATTATTAGTAGTCTGTGGTTAGAGAATCAACTTTTTCTTTAGGCGGAAATAGTGGAAATCTGCGAAAGCCATCCAGATTTGGCACCACAATTTCAATATCAGTGATATGATGATGCTCATGATATGCTCAAACTCACAGTCCCTCTCACTTGAAGCTTCTTGGGCTCTGGGCTCATTTCTTGAGGGATAAATTTGATTGGTCCCTTGATCTGCCTCCTGGACCTTTTGGTTCCATCCGGCAGCGTCTCCATGGCGATGTCAGCCTCATCACTGCTGGCCTGGTCGCACTCAGAGCACTGCCTGGAAAAGGATGAGCGAGAGACAGAACGAGAGAGAGAGAGAGAGGAGTCAGGTATTCTTTTGCTTTCATTTAACCTTATTGATTTCTCAGTATGGAGAAATCTTTGAGATGAGAGAGTGGCTTTCAAGGTCCTTGCCCATGTTTTTCCATTGGAAGCAGACGTGTCATATTCATTCTAACAAAAGGGATGTTAAGTATCCCGCACAAACAATATCTAAAATTGAAGGAATAGTCAAATTCTTTAGTGCGGGAAAAGCTTTTTGATTATACAGTATTACTGTCTCAGGGGCAGGCAGTTGCCAGTAATTAGGTACGACTTGGCCCCCTACACAATTTTATCTTTCGAATGCTTTCTAATTTCCACCCAGCAGACCGGAACGACATCACGCTTTCTTATTCATGGATTAAATGAATTACTCGAATCAGCAGCGAAAGCATTGGGCTCAGCTTGACAAATAAACAAAACACAGAAACGCTCACGCATGCAACTGTGGAGCTCCACATAAATTTTGAAAGTGACAGTTAGTATAACCTTATGAAAGTAAACATGGAGGGACTTTATGAAACACTACAAGTGGAAAAACACTCTTAGAATTTGAAACTGCATTTTTATTTTGCTATAGACATTAAAAAAAATAATAGGGCTGTCAACTTAACATGTTAATTTAGTGATTAATTATAACAAAAATGTAATAAAAATCCTCTGCAATTAATCTTGCTCTCAGACCCATGTATTAATTTATCATGTAATTTGATTAGAATTTTTAACCAATTGACAGCCCAAGATAAAAAAGAAGAAGAAGTGAACTGTCAAAGTTTTACACTTTATTTGTTTCCTTCAGAGCAGAGAATCCCAAGCGTTTTTAAGGTAAACTCCTTTGACCTTAAATATTTACTTGAAGTACGGCCTATGATTTTAAGTCAATATTTCAATAATTGACTTCAATTAATTTCTAATGTTGGCTAATGGTCACAGGTAAATAATTAAATATTTTCTAAATATCTTTTTTATATTAGTATATATAGTATAGTATAGTATATATTAGTAGAATATTAGTAAGTATTTTATTTTGATTGTTTTAATTTTTCTTATTTTAACAGTTAACAGTTTTATAATTATTATTTATTAGAAACCCTGCTCTGGAGTTATAAGAGGCGTAAGCACTTCCAGAAGAAATGTAATCACATTTCAATTCCCTCTCCCAGTCCTGTTCTCACCAGTAGCTGTTTTTGGTCTTCTTCGGCATGCGTGTGAGAGGTGGGTCCAGACAGCCCAGATGGTAATGCAGCTTACAGGTGTCACATAGCAGTAAAAGATGCTGGTCTTGGTTTTTCTTACAGATCCCACAGCTGCACATGCAGAACATGAAACCGTTTCTTATTTACAGCACACAGCCACATTAAAGCATTTACTTTTTAAGCCAAGATATCTTTTCACACTTTTCCTGTCTTTCAGTGCATAATATTTTATGAACTCTAGGTCAACGTTTAAAAATGATATTACAATAGCACTGCCCAGGTGTCATAAATGACCTGTTGGCACCCTTTATTGGCCGCAAGCTGACCTGTAGAGCATAGCTGGGAGGTTTGACGACTTCCCTGGTGATCCACCCTCTTTCTTGCTTGGCTTTCTCTCTTTGGGAGCTTTCAGAACTGCAGGAGAGTTCAATTTCTGCAAATAAAGCAGAACAATGAAATTCATCCACATTTCAAAGACACACCAAATTATTCAGTGATAATATTAAACTAGACCATCTTAACTTGAGAAAGTTATTGTCTAAAGATGTGTTAAGTGTTTGCCAGGGTAGTGCCATAAAGTTGCAAAGGTGTTCTGGGTGGTTGCTTACACTATTAAACAAATTTGAAAATTAAATGCAATTAAATATTTTAGAGTGAAACATTGGTTCTAAAAATTGTTTTTGATGATTTTGAAGAGACTTTTCTTTGATATGTAGCCTCTATTAAACTAGTGTTTATTAGCCTAAACAAATGCAATTAATTCAATAAACAATGGGTTTGTGACAATGAAAGCTGGCCGGAGCATTTGGGAATTATTTTTGCATTTCTGTTTGATGCTGTTCTTGGCATAGAAAATCAATCAGTTTAAGTCTGTTTTTCTCTCGTTTCCTCTATATGTAACCTTCCTAATAAAAATGCATTTTTGGCCAAACAAGATCACTTGACATTCCTGTCAGTACACTGAAAACTATTTAATTTTCTGTTTATTTTTAAAGGGAAATGAAAGAAAGCATAAGCTAGATCTTACAGACACCTGAAGAGTGACTATGACTACTTTCATTCAGCAAAGAAAATAAGGGTCACTAGGGTGAGACATTTTATGTAGAGATATAAACAAGACAAAAAATATTATGTAAAACAGTTTAATTAAGAGTTTCTCTTGAAAGTTACTTCTAAAGATGGGGTTTGGAGAGAGAACAGTGGCCAGGAAAGAAAGAAAAAAAAATAAGTTTTTCTATTTTCTGTCTCTACATCTGCGTTGCATCTTTTCCGACCAGGTTAATTAGAAAAATTATCTAGTAGGAACCGGTCGCACAGCAACACAGAGCAGCTTCTCTCTAGAGGCTTTCTAATCTGAGCGTGCTCAGTTCAGTGTGCCCATGGTGACGGTCCCTCTCCACTGCACCGCCGGGATTATAACAGGCCGGAGAGCTGAGCGAGGAGATACCAGGTTTCACATCCTGCAAACTCTGGATTACTGTGGCCAGTCCCTCACTCCACATCCCACATTTCAGTGGGAATATTACTTGGAGAATAAAGGTGTTTGACTAAGGACAAAACAAAACAAAAACCAAAAAAAGAAAAAGAAAGAAAAAAGCCTCACAGAACAGCCCGAACAGGCGGTTGGCCATCTGCTGAGGGAGCCAGACAGATAGACTTTGCAGTCTTGCTGAGATTGTGGAGAATCCCAATGGTACCCTGAGAGGGGTCATATAACTCACACAATTTGCTTGGGGAGTCCACAATGACGTTTTAACACATGGTGTCCACATCGAATATTTCATTTAACAAAAAACAAGCTATTTCTAAACATGACTAAAACAGCAATTAGAGAACAGCATCTAAATAGCTTAGTGAGTAATGTTTTCCTTGTCTGTAAATTGTTACCGAATTCACATTTGAGTCCACAACTGAATTTCATCATTCTCTGAAAAAGTTCAGATATCTGAATGAAATATTTGACGTCCCGATAAAGCAACACAACAAAATGTCAATGTCATAATATGTCATAATATTATTCATAGAGTAGTGCATTTTTGTTGATGTGCTAGTTTAGATATGGATATAGTAAATAACAGCTTAATCTTCACATCATATCAAGAACCAGATCAGTTTGAATTGTGTATGAATCATTCAGCCTGATTTGTGATTCAGATTTTTGTCAGATTCATTATCATTGTTGAAGCATGCATTAAGATGCAACTGAAGGACACAAATACTAAAATTTTACACCAATCTTTTTCAAGTCCAGTGCTAAAATTGTCATTTTTTGAAAAAGTTTAGATAATCTAAATGGAATATTTGACTTCTGAACAAGAAAAATTACTACAATATTTTGGATTGATAAAATTACTTTAAATTATTATTCAGCACTATTATTATTTTTTTGTTAATGTGCTTGGTTTTTTGTGTGTCATCACCTTCTGAGTTTTACCGGTTTTAAATAAGAACATCCAAAACTGTGAAAGAACTCGTTCGCAAATAACAGCTTGTTTACATGTCAAGAACCAGATCAGTTTGATTTGTATATGAATCATTCAGTCTTATTTGTTCGATTTGATATTGTTGAAGCGTGCGTTAAGATGTAACTAAAGGACACGTATAAAATCGTTGCAAATAATTTCGCACACCAATGAATCGTTTTACATTTCCAGGGTTCTTCAAAGCGTAGTCGTCATAGATGGGTAAATTTCTATAGTGGTGAATAAAAACTACAATATTTTAGTTTAGCCTATATTGATTATGCTGTCAGTTGATTCAAGAGAAAGATGTCAAATTTGCAGTAACTCCTTCAGCAATTGTATTAGAAAGCACCGTTAACTAGTTTTCTGTAATTTAAAGGGATAGTTCACCCAAAAATTTAAATTCTGTCATTAATGACTCACCCTCATGCTTTCTAAACCCGTAAGACTTCTGTTCATGTTCGGAACACAAATGAAGATCTTTTTGATGAAATCTGAGAGCTTTCTGTCCCTCCATTGACAGCTACGCAACTACCACTTTGACGCTTTAAAAAGTTCATAAAGAGCCGCCCGCCTCCTACCTCCTCGCTCCATTATTGCAGAATTTATCTGCCGAGAGGACTGAAGATATCCAGAATCGAGTGGAGTGAAAAGCAACGATCGCTTTATATGATGAACAGATTTAATTTAGGCTTTTATTGACATAAATATTAATCAGTGAACATAAACAGAAGCTCAACCGAACCTGCTTGTCGCGCAAGAACAAACTTCTTGTAAAAGCTCAAATGTGCTGCGTAACACGAGAATTAACTTCATTGGTTCTTGTGGAAGCTCAAATGTTGTGGCCAACACACATGAGTGAACCTCATTGGTTCTCGTACATCAAGCCAACATGCTTGAGCTTCCGAGTTGATGAATGTTTATATGTGAATAAAAGCCTAAATTCAATGTTCACCATATAAATTGATTGTGCCTCTTCAGAAAAATTGGACTAAACTGCTCAATTCATATGGATTACTTTTACAATCTCTTTATGACCTTTTTGAAGCGTCAAAGTGGTAGTTGCGTAGCTGTCAACGGAGGGACAGAGAGCTCTCAGATGTCATCAAAAAGATCTTGATTTGTGTTCAGAAGTCATACGGGTTTGGAACGACATGAGGGTGAGTATTTAATGACAATTTTCTTTTTAGGGTGAACTGACTTTTTTAAGGTATTATAATACAATCTTTTTTTTTTTCATGTCCAAAGCAGAATTTGTCAATTTCAGGAAGAAAAAAACAAACAAAATATTTCAGACTCAACGTAAATTTATAAAAGGTCATATTGTTTACGGGAACAAATTCATACTTGGTGCGACCTCAAGTTTGCGAAGGTGATAAGCTACCGAAGAAACATTCATGCCCCCTTTCAAAGTGTACCAGTGTGAGTTCTCCCTCACCCAAGGTGGCACGAGAGATGAGACGCTCTCCTGAGAACATCAATAATTTGAGGGTTATGTGCAGACACCAATGACTGATAGGGAACGAAAATGTAGTAGATAGATGACACAAAGGAGCGGGGCGCCTTGACTGATGTTGCTACTTAAGCGGCGTGCGTTTTCTAATTATGTGATTTATGACCATCATTGCAGATTCACTGGCTCACTCTTTTCCAGACCACTCGGCTCTCCTCGCCTCCTTCTACCTCCTTGCTCCATTATTGCAGCATTTATCTGCCGAGAGGACATTTTAAGAGATCCTTTTAATTAACCATCTTACACACTCTCTAAGCTGGGTAACCAGTTATTCAACGCAAATTAAGTTTTAAACAAGTGCGCATGGGTGCATGCAAATGAACGCCTTTTAAATGTTTTGTCGTTGTATCAGAAGCGAGATAACGACGTGAGCTGCAGTTCTGATTGTTGCGGTTTTAGGTTATCTAGGGGAAGAGTGGACTTTCATATTCATTCTGGGGAGGCAATCTCATCAAATTCATTCTTCCTGGGTGTATCATAGTGATTAAAATGGTGACAAAACACAGAGGGACTGGCGATACCTCCTTACTGACAACCTTTCACTCTGTGTGTGGCCCTGTAGCCTAGTCTACGCTAATTCTCCACATACACACTGCATGAAATTGAGCACCGTTTAGCTCCAACAAAACTTTTCCGACAAACTTTGCGAACGTTTCAAAACCCAGAATCCTTACAATTCCTTTCACGGTTGCTGTTGCCGGTGACATTTTTGTTTCAGGGCATATCCTGCTAAATGGCATTCTAAGTACAGACTGTTATTTAGACAAAAAGAGAGATCTACGGAACATTTCAGACCTTCACATTTTCGCACTCATTAAGTGACCGTCACCCATGGCGACGCACCTTGGTGATGTGGTTGCCATAGTGAGCAGGGGACTTTTAGCTACAGAGTCAGGGCTGAGTGCATGGCCAATGACAGGTCAATCAGTTAGCGCAAATGAAAGAATTTCGCAAACAGGAGGCCCATTACAGCGAAGAGAATTACCTCAACGCTGTCTACCCAGTGGGGTGCTGCCTACAATCTAGATTTCTTTCAATCACAGCTCATTACCCAGGTGCAAAAAATCCAGGGAGAAGATTTCTGTTCTCTTTACACTCTTTTCACTGTGAAGTCTAAGACGAATTCTGCCAACAATACGCTCCAACTGCTAGATCCATGTGTTGCGTCTGAGCACCCAAAGTGTCTGCATTGAAGACCAAAACTGAGAAAGTCCATGAGCCAAAGAGATATTGACTCAATTTACTTCACATTTTATTAACTGGAGGTTAATAAGCTGTAATGCACAATATAGCTTTCAAAAAAAAGAGTGTGATTCACCGTGCAGACATATAATGTTAAAATTTACGGCCATTAATGTCCGTTTATGGATACTAAGCAGCAATAAAAGTTATGCTTTGTGTGCACTATGCCAGTAGATCAAGTGAAAGCATTAGCCAGGTTGTTTCAGGATAGCTGTTAAAGGGTTAGTTCACCCAAAAATGAAAAATATCCCATAATTTACTCACCTTCAAGCCATCCTAGGTGTTTATGACTTTCATTGTATATGCGCTTTTTTTGGCTTCAAACACTCAGGCGCTACTCACTCCCATTATAAAGCTTGGAAGAGCCAGGATATTTTTTAATATAACACCGATTGTGTTTGGCTGAAAGAAGAAAGTCATATACACCTAGGATGGCTCGAGGGTGGGTAAATTATGGGATAATTTTCATTTTTGGGTGAACTAAACCAATTTTGTAACAAAGATATAAATATTACATTATTATTTTTAGGTGTCAACATGTAAACATAGTTTTATGAATTTGAGACCATAAAGGTAAAAAAATAAAAAGCTTATATTTGTTAGTCTTTTGATGATACTTAATGTTCATCAGTGTGGAAAATGTTTATGGAAAACTAAAAAAATAAATACTTTGAATGTTGTAAGACCTTGAATAACATTTAAAATGGTATTCGGGGGGAAAAAAAGGCTATGAAAGTGTAAAATATGGGCCCTTTAAAGCATCCCAGCCTGATCAGAGCACTTGAAGCACGCAGTTTGTATCAGGGCGGGATGTAAGCTCACTGGAGCTGTGATAGATGAGGCGTACAGCTGGATCAAGGATGGGATGGGGCGGAGAGAGACGGAATGAAGATGGACAGGGGAGAGAAAGAATGAGGCGGTTGAAGGTAAGCCGTACCTGTCCAAGGATCCCCCCCATCATGCTCCATATGGCTTGGCCCTCGGTCCTCAGCTGGCCATTGACATTCTGCAGGTCCTCCAGAGACTCGCACAGCTGTGGCAGATAAAACCGCGGCAAGGCGGGAGATAAGATAAGACAAGGACAAGTTGGCCAGCTCTGTCTGTTAGCGCACACGCACGGACTAACGTGTACAAATCCAAAGGCGTACACAAACCTGTGAACATCTGAATGACTAATACACAAACACGTTTTTAGTGCGTTACACAAAAAACAAAAAAAACAGGTTGATTTCAGGCAAGCAACAAACGCTACCAATCAAAACACCCTCACACAAAAAAAAATACCATTTTCTACTTTTAACAGATTCAGAGCCCAGCACACCATGAAATATTCCATTACACTTCCTGCGTCTACATTTCTCTTTCTCGCACATACACGCACCGCTGTGGCATTTCGCCGTGTAGGGGCCACTCTCAGCTCCAGACAGTAGATAAGCGTCAGGCAGGCGTTTGATAAAGACGATGATGAGAGGAAACAGTGGAGAGGTGAAGTTATTATGGGTATGTGAAACGAAACTAAAGAGAGCCATCCTTATCTCCGCTTTCTGTGAAGATGAGGCTCCACGTGGGGAAGCTTGAGCTAACATTTAAAACTGTCTCCTCTCCGACACACACTCCAGATTTATACTGATGGCACAGCGGGGTCCAACACATAATAATTTAACTATTTATATGGTTGCATATCATTAATTGATTTTTTTTTTTTACAAAAAATCTATTAATAAAAAAAGCTGTTTTTCCACCGCCGAGCCAAACCATTCTCATAACTTAACGGTTCCATTCTGTGCCGATCCGGCCCAGCCAGTAACATTTTTTTATGTAATACAAATGCGTCAGTCGTTGCCTTAGTAACACGATAATTTACAGACGGTATGAGATGTAAATAGCGGCCGTGTTATGGAGGATGATCAGATATTTCTTTTCATTTAATTATTAACTTGTGTTAACATCTATCAAATAGCATGCTTGGCCAGCTACAGAGAAACAGAGAAACTAGTAGGCAGGCAACAGACAACTGACCAATCGTAAGTGGCGATGTCACTACACGCACTCTTACCAGCACAGTTCAGCGCGGTTACACTGTGCTGAGTATTTCGGACCGAGAGCGGATTGTAACCGTGATGGTCCGAACCAAGCTCAAGTGGAAATATAACTGGAAACGTTCCATGTTCTTAGAACCGCTTTGGCCGATGGTGGAAAAGCGGCTAAAGTTTAAGCCTATATAGAGTGGCCCCTACATGTCTTTGGGCACCATTTCACTCTAAAATAAACATTGTCATAATTTTTTATGTTTTTATTTTCTCTGTCAAACATATTTTAAAGAACACTGGGGTCCAAACATTTTTAAAAACATCTGGTGTTCCACAGGATAAAGAAATGCATCCTTTTCCAGTTCCAAGAAAGAAAGAAAAAGATAATGCAAAAAAAACACATGGTTATGAATTTTTTTGAATATACAGCACAAATAATAATAATATATTTAGATATACCATTACTTTTATATAAAAACTCATACCTGTTACTATAATGAATCTTGAAGTCATCACCTACATACAGTGATAATAAACACCATACGCTAACACTAATATTCTCTTGTTGGTGACACAAACGTTAAGCAGTTTGCAATAATACAATGTCAAAAATATCAAACCCACCAATCAAACTAAAAGCAAAAAACTATGTAACATACTATATAATTCAGGATTATTAGACACAATTTTAAGATGACTCAGACCACTGCTTTAGACAACTTTTGTGAATAAGCAGTCAGCTTTCCACAGATGTTTATTTCCTCAGGATCTCTCTCCAAGGCCGGCATTGTGCTAATGCATGTTGAGTGCCATAATTAACAACACACACTCCATTAATACCGCTTAATACATGTGGCACAGAAAGACTAGACGCCACATTAACTCCAACTTCTCGCCTTCACTCTAGTCCTCATTGGGACAAATGAGAAAACACCATCTACCCAAATCTGCTTCAAGAGATCATGTTTAGAAGGATTGAGGGTCGTTGGCAAATAAATAAAGCAGCACAAAACGTTAGCTGCTGTTATACCATACATGGGGTTTTAAATCAAATTCACGAGTTTGGATTTTGTTTCGTTTTAGTTTAATTGTTCATAAATATATTTTTATTTTTATTATTTGTTTATTTTGGAAAAAGAGTAGTTGGCTGTTTTGCAGTCTTTTTTTCCTCATTGTTTTATTTATTTATTTATTTATTGCTTACCAACCAGTGTTATTAACCAAAAACTATTCAAATGGCTCTTGGTCATTTTTGTTTTTTTTATTTTAGAGAAATCGGTCTTTTGCTAAATTTTTATTTTAGTTAACAAAAATGTTATTCACTACCAGTTTTTGTCATCAAATGTTCTGTTAACAAACATGACCTTGTGTTATACAGGATCTTAGCAGGATCTGCTTTTTTATTACTCTCTGCAGTTGGTCTGGAACAAAGTAGCTTAAAAGGAGATTTCACAGTTGCATAGTAAATTGAAAGACTGAAGCATAATTGGCATTATTTAGTAGCTGTTCAGGAGTTACGCTCTTGGGATAATATTCCAGCGGTGCGTCATTATTTCCTGGTGTGCTTGCCTCTTCTTAAGCACCAATAGCCCAAACAAGACAAGCGCTAATGTACAAAACAGATGCTAGCGAGAGCCTGGAGTGTCAACAATAGGCAGACCTTATCATACTCCATGTGCAGCTTCTCCTGCTCACTCTCCAGCTTGTCTTTGAGGTTCTTCTGCTCCACGATGTTGTCCTGGATCTGAATCATCCTCATGTTCCGCTCTGAATACCAAAAGACAAACAAATCGATACTGAGATTGCTATCAGAGTACAGGAAAAAGTATATCAAAAGAAGACTGAGGGACAAAGCGTGAAAAAAGAGGAACGTTGGGGGAAAAAAAAAAAGAGGGAGAGAAAGTGCACTTATAGAGGATAGGCCTCCTGCTGGAACCTAATGGAGTGTGTGCCCAAGGTTACTCCACACATCTGCTCTTAACATCACTCATTTGGAGGGCAAGTGCCTAGCTACAAGGCTACAGAGCGGGATGCATGTCTCGCGCTCACTGTCTGATACCGCCTACGGTTCTGCAGACAGATTCAAGTGTGTTAGGGACAGTAAGCTACATGCTACAAATGCATCAACGCTTGTTCCATCCATTAAAAAGAAAAAAGCAGATTGAGAAATGCCGTTTCTCGAAAAATAGGTCATAGGCCCGATGAGTTATTTCTACTTAAAGTCCCCCTGTGGTGAAAATCAAGCTTTAAAATGTTGTTTATATGTCTATGTGGTGTTTTTAATATGATTTAAGAAAAACCATGTGCAAAGTCAACAACATTGCTGAGTATTTTCTCTTTAAAACTGCAGTGAACCAAAGACAGAATCCAAAACACGTTTTGAAATTGCTGGTGTTTCTGACGTCACAAACTACCTTGTAACCAATCAGTTCAACGTGTGATCGTCAACAAGTGGATCTCTGAGCTGGTGTGAGTGAGTGGAGGCGGGGATAATTTGCATATTCATAGAACCACATATACTAAATGAGGCAAGGGTGTAGAGTTAAAAAATTAAGCTTTTTTTAAGGCATGAAGACATTTTTTTCATGGAAAAAACTAATTTTGATGATCAAACATCAAACGTTTTAAGGGATGAAATTATTGACTACAGGAGGACTTTTAATAATTTGAATTAGCAAATGAGAAACCAAACCCACTAACCTAGGTAGTAGTTAACAAAGTCTGCCGTGAGGGCAGGCTGCTTATGTTTACGCCGTCCATCTACACTTGCGCTGGTATCAGATGTGTCCACGGGGAAGATGTCTGTGCTGATACCCATGAGCTCGGCTTTACGCATCAGCTTACGAATGGCTGATGCACTAGAGGTGAGCGGTCGGGGAAGCTTCTCTCGGGGGACCCACGCCTGCGGTCGAGTGTTTCGAGACAGCTCTGCTTTCGCTCTGTACTGCTGGAGTCGTGTGGTTATTCGAGCCTAGGGGTCAGGAAACCATAAACATTTAAAAAGAAATGATGATTGATCATTCACAAGACTGTCTCACGTGTGGAAGAATGTGTCCAGATGGTAAATCTGACCTGAGCGGTAAATCTGACCTGAGCTTCAGGTGTAAGTTGCTTCTCTCTTTCCTGCAAAGACACTTTGCAATAGGACTGCAGGGCCAGGTAGTTCTTCCTTTTCCATTTCCTGTCAAAGCGGTCTGCGTGCTGCTTGCAGTATGCAAAGAAGGGATCTGCAATGTCCTGTGGGTGAAAATGGATCATGACTAGTGTAGATACAGACCCAAGAGAGCTTAAATCTTGAACCTTATGGCGCTTTTCCACTGCATGGTACGGTACGGCTCGGTTCGGTACGGCACGCTTTGGCGCTTTTCCACTGCATGGTACGGTACGGCTCGGTTCGGTACGGCTCACTTATGGCGCATTTCCACTGCATGGTACGGTACGGTACGGCTCGCTTTAAATGGTACCACCTCTGTTGAGGTTCCAAGCGTACCGTACCGGTACTAAAATGTGACGTGAAAACACTGAAGATCACTGATTGGTCAGACAGAATCGTCACTACCAGTGTCATTGTATTTGCGACACGAGACCATGCACGAGACAAACCCGCTAGATTTAAATAGCCAGTAGACAACAGCCAACGCAGTAGTTTCTTGCAGTTAAAAAGTTTCTTGCAAACTGTTGTTTCTTGCAGTCAGGGGCGGCGCCGGATAATTTTTAATGCATGTGCTGAGGGCACACACACACATATGTGTGTATATATATATAAAATATTATTATTATTATTATTATTATTATTAATAAATGAGCAAAACTTGAACACAAAATATTTAATATTCAATTATTTTAATGATCACAATTAAAGTTTTAATTTTATTAAATTGAACAAGCGCAAAATTCAGCATTCAATCAAATATTCAAAAAGACTTAATAATAATGTTATTTCTCTCTATAGGCGCGTTTACTACGAATATGGCGATCGTCAACTTCATCTTTGCCAGACACTGACAGAAAACACTATTTTATAAATAAAAATCATGTGCACGCGTCCCCGGATTTACAAATGCACATCTTGCTTGTTGCACGCACATTATGTCGAAATAACGAGATATTATGTTGAAATAACATTATTATTAAGTCTTTTTGAATATTTGATTTAATGCTGAATTTTGCGCTTGTTCAATTTAATAAAATTAGGCCTATAGCCTATATATATAGCCTACTATTAATAAATGAGCAAAACTTGGCCACAAAATATTTAATATTCAATTATTTTAATGATCACAATTAGTTTTAAGTTAAAACGTTTTAATTTTATTAAAACGCGTGCACTGATTTTTATTTATAAAATAGTGTTTTCTGTCAGTGTCTGTGCATGGCAAAGATGAAGTTGACGATCGCCATATTCGTAGTAAACGCGCCTATAGAGAGAAATGCACATAATGGATTACATAAGAGAGTAGCCTATTTATTTTTGTTTTGAATTATTTCGTTTAAAGACATTTCAAGCTTTGTGTATTTGAGGATGTGATGCGCTCCAGTTAACGTACAATGCAAGTGACCGCTCGGGGGCCTCAATGATTCAATTGTCTATTGAAAAAATTGTTAAAATTAAGATACAATTTATACAAAACGAAATTCACTTTAAAGAAAGGTTTTCTACAAAACAAAACTTAATGAAGTGGTCAAAATGATGTCTGACTCGCTCCATGTCTCTCTACTCATGCTGTTCACTTTTCATAATCAACATAGGCAGATGGAAAAAAATAACATAACATTAACTAAATGCGCGTTTTTAATGGCAGTAGGCTATAGTTTAAAACAGTATATTAGGCCTAGACTCTCTATTTGTAAAGATTCAAGTTCACGGATAATTGTGCGTGCATTTATTTACCATTATGATACTAAAATCATAACAAAGTAGGCTATGCTATGTACAAAAAAATCAGCCCAGAATATGAACGCAACGTTTAATTACACGTTAAGAATGTTCCTTCCATATAGTAAACCATTATAAGAACATTTAATTTAATTTAAAAACATCCACATGCCGAGAATCAAGAGCACTATCCCCTGTGTTGTGCGTTTGAAATGTGGCGCGTTTACGATGATGTCATGGCAGTAGAGGCGGCAACTATAACGATCAGTCCCTCCCAGTTTGAAGCGGTACTAACTGCAATGGAAAAGCAACCGAGCTAAAGCGAACCGAACCGTGCCGTACCGAGTCGAGTCGTACCACGCAGTGGAAAAGCAAAGCGAGCCGAACCGTTCCGCGCCGAGTCGAACCGTACCGAGCCGAACCGTGCCGTACCATGCAGTGGAAAAGCGCCATTAGCTTGATGAAACAAGAAAAAGTAAAGTCAGTGATGAATGACAACTTCTCATTAATAATTCTGAAAACAAAAACACGTGTAGCAATTGTGTTGATAAGATTATGAAACGTCTGATACGCTTGCGTGACAGTTAATCACTGTATCTAAGTGATTCAAGATTCTGATTGGATGATGTGTATACACAGCCACTGTAAAACAAGACGACGTTATATTTTGGGGCTGTTTGCACCTGGTCACTTCATGCATTTTTACTGACCGGATAGTTATCTGATTTGTTAAAACTGTTCCATTTACACTCGGCCACAAAAATATGTCTCCGCAAAAGTCAAGTCAAGTCCACAAGTCCGACGAAAGCAACAGATATGCACTGTATTTTATTTATCACCCAATTTCAAGATCAAAGACTGCAATAGGAGAGAGAGTAGCATCACCAGTGGTACGATTAATGAAGATGACTGAGTGTTAAGCTTCAGGATCCGATGCAGAATTTCTGTTTAATTTGCGGCAGTTTAGATGTCGGCTTGCTGAAGAGATATTGCTCGACAATTCATATGCAACGGGCCATATGTGTGGTGAATGCGATGTGTGTTCCGGTAGCCTATAACACGTTCTCACACGTTTAATTTTTTTACAATTTTGGGAGGAATACAATTTGCATATGTGGTTTCAACAACCAGATGCATTAACACTTGTCCAGTTTCGTTTGGAACGCATTTCAAACCTCCTCCTGAAGTGGTTTGAGTGATCGGATTTAAATCGTAAGGCATTTACACCTGGTCTTTTCAGAAAAGCATGAAGTGACCAGGTGTTTGGCCCTTTATTGTGTGAAAGTTTTGCGTGGTAAGTCTGGTGTAAAATATAATCCGTGTAATATCATATTAATGCATTTTCATACTGTATGATGCATACCATACAGTTAAACATTTTGAGTTTTGAGTGTATTGTTTGAGGAATACATTTTTATAGCTAGGATACATTAAATGAATCAAAAGTGACAGTAAAAAATTTATAACATTATAAAATAAGATAAGATTTCTATTTCAAATCAATGCTGTTCTATTGAACTTTCTATTCATGAAATAATCCTGAAAAAATGCATAACGGTCTGCACAATTATATGAAGTAGAGGCCAAAAATCTGCATATTAGAATGACTTATGAAGGATCATGTGACACTGAAGACTAGAGTAATGGCTGCTGAAAATCTTCAATGGGGCAAGTTTTAAACCTGCTTTTAGCCTCTTAACATCCTTGATGTGTCATTACAAGTGCCCAGCCATGTGAGTGATTCCTTCAGAGTGATCACAGGTGAATCTGACTGCAGTAGATGTGAAAGATATTAATAAAAATGATGTTATTTCAGCCAGCGCACATACCTGTATTTACATCCTATTTTCAGTCGAAGTCCATAGTAATCGATTGTCGAGTTCACGCGCGTGATCATAGGTAACTAAACCTATGCGTGTGAACTCGACAATCAATTACTATGGGCTTCGACCGAAAACAGGATGTAAATACAGGTATGTGCGCTGGCTGAAATAACATCATTTTTATTAATATCTTTCACATCTACTGCAGTCAGATTCACCCGCGTTCACTCCGAAGGAATCACTCACATGACCTGTGCACTTGTAATGACACATCAAGGATGTTAAGAGGCTAAAAGCAGGTTTAAAACTTGCCCCATTGAAGTCAACAGGGTGCAAATTTTAAAAAGAGGATAACACGGTGTAGGCAACACCGATTTTTGTCGTTGTTCTCTGTATTGACAGCACTCCAGATTTACAAAAAAATTAGCTCAATGTTAAAATTGACCGGAGTTCTCCTTTAATGAGGTACTTGTTCATCGTATTTACTTGTTACTTAATAACAATACTTTTAGTGTGGGAGGGACGATGGAACATTGTCTGAACTTTAGCTTATTCACTCTAATACTGGTAATTTTTTTTGAGAGAGATGCTAATGGTCTTGTCCGATTCAATGATCTATGCTAAGCTATGCTAAAAGTGGTACCGCCAGACCCGGAGATCGGCTGAATGGATTCGAAAACGGTAAAACACAACTGTTTAACTCCGGGTGAGTTGTAAAATGAGCCTATTTCCAAAAAAGTGGAGTATCCCTTTAACTTAGACAATTGCTGCAGGTTTTATTTTGAGTGCTTGTGTGCTCACACACCTGATCATTTTAACGTACAATTTGATTATGGAGAAAATGGTAGTATCTTCTGAATTACAGGCTGACGCATTCTTGCTGTTGTGATAATGATGCCCAGCACTCCACGTTTTTATAGACCACCAGTGTCTGTGCATTCTCTGATAGCCGTGATAAATAGCTGGTCACAAAAGGCCTGTAAAAATTCCCCTCTCTTTTAAAGGACAAGTACATTTTGCAGAGAATGAGGGAGCTGAAGCCGAGGGGCAAGACAATGACTGATGTAAGGCTGGCAGGATTTTTTCCAGGAATGGAAGTGGACTGCCTTTCTCAGAAACAGCATTTTTCAGAAAAGGAGGGAACCTTAGAACAATGTCAACCTGTTTCAGCAGTTTCAAATCTCTGCAGCGGAGACGTCAGCAGCAAGTTTCTCCTCCCTGGTTACATCTCCTCGTCACACGCATAGCATTTCAACCCCTCCCTCGAGGGCAGATGGAAGCACAGCCATTTCACCGTCAAACCACGGAATCGTTTAGGCTTAAGGTGTCTCGCTGGATGCTATCAGCCCACTCACCTGTTGATATGAGGCCCTTTGCACAGCTGACTGGATTAAGTGGATTGCAGTGAGTAGGCACTTTTCGCCAGTGTTTATCTGCACTGAACGCCACCATCATGTGCTTCTCCAATATGGACTGAATATTTGAGCCATGAGGCTGATGGTCTGTGACCACGGGCTGGGAATTTGTTCGACTGGCTGGCCTTGTGCTCTGAGCCCTCTTCCTATGCTTATGTGCATCTATTTGATAAACTCCTGCATTTGAAGTTCAAACATGCACGTGTTCACAGAGAATCAGAATCTAGAGGATAAGGGATAGTCCATTTAAAAGTTCACACAATTCCGTATGACTTTGTTCCGTGGAACAAAAGAGAAGAAATGTATTTATTTTTTGATTATGAATTGGTAACTAGAGCTTTCAAGCTTCGAAAAGGATACAAAAGCATCATAAAGGTATCAAAATAATAATAATAATATTCCATGATTTGTATCCTATACTTCACATTTTTGAAACCATTCAGTTTTGTGCGACAAACTGGCATTTAAGTTAGGCTATTCACTGATAATATCCCTCTCCAGTAACCTCTATTAACCACTGCTAATCGAGTCAAACTTGAGAACCGAATCCGTCAGATTCATGAATTAATCATTCATTTCACTGAAAAGATCATGCTCAAAAGAATGATTTGTTCATGAATCTGCTACATAATTAAGCAATCAAATGGCTTCAGAAGGGTTGGAAAATAGCACCTGTACCATATATAAGTCACATGGACTACCTTTATGATTTTTCATGGTGCTTTTTGTCCTTTTAGAGCTTGGTTACCCTGTAATCATCCACTTTCATTATAGTACAAAGAGTGGCCAGGATACCTTTGTATTCCACAAACGTCAGTCAGCCCAACAGGTTTTGAAATAAATGTGGGTGAAAAGTAAAAAGCTATTTGCTTTTTGAAATGGATTTAAGGACAAGCAGAATAGTTTTTTTGTGAGAAAAAAAAAGAAAAGAAAAGGAAAAGACTGAAAGAATTTGCTTACAAGCCTGATTACAAGAGGTTGACAGGCTGGAGAGTTAAAAAAGAAACAATACATTACAAAGCAACAGTGGAAAAAGTTGTAGAAAATAAACATCAATTAAAAGCAGATTAAAGAGGCTGACCACATAACACACTAACCTCTTCTGCAGCAGCTTCAGACAGCAGCCCTTCCCGTTGAGCACACGTAACGTGGAAGAATGAGCGGCACATTCCAGCATCACAGCTGATGCAAACGCCTGTGCGAGCAAAGCGTGCGTCCTCACACAAACTGCACTCCTGCAAACCATCAACCCAAACAGGCCGAAAAACACGCCATTAAGAAAAAACTTTCCAGCATTTGCTGACTTCAGGTCTTATTACTTTCATACTAATGACTTGGGATTATTTCTGTTTTTGCAAAGTCAAGAAAGGTAAACCGCTAGCTGATTGTGTAACAGAGCTTTGATATGAAAAAATAAAAATCTTTAAACACCATTATAACAATCCCACATTCATTTACTGTATAGGTCTATATTTAAGATAAAGTGGACAACGAGGCTCTAAAAGCCCATTTGACTTTCTCCAATTACTGGAGTTCAAAATTAAAATAATAATAGCCTTTCTCTAGGAGTAATTTCTTTTCACATGTACAGCACAAACCATTAAAGAAAGCCGTTCAAGTGCTTCTAAAGTAATTTGCTTCCCAGTAAAAGGAACCTCTTCTGACTTACTGACACATAAAATAATGTCAGATAGAGTAAATGTCAAAATGTCTACAGTCGACAGAAATTCTTGGGAGGGAAATGAAAGACGCTTTGCTCGCAGAAGAGAGTCAGCATTTCACATAATTTATCAGAAAATGTATTTTATGTTGTTTTATTTATTTTTAAATAAAGATTAAAAAAAAAGTGATTTCATGATTCAGTATTAATAGATGTTATGCAATGTGCAAGCAATTAACATTTAGTTCAATTAAAATCTAGGATGCACCAATTTATCAACTATTTTAATGAGTGTCATCAGCTGATATTCATCTTGCATCCATAAATAAATATTGTAAATATCATAATATATATACCAAATAAACATTTACCATTCAAAAACTACGAGTAAGGAAGATTCAAATTATATATCGATTCTGTCAAATCGATTAATCACAGCTAAAAAAAAAGTTTGTTTATATGATGTGTGTGTTATGATATGAATATGATATACTGTATATATATATTACACATACGTTCGTTTTCAACATTGATAATAATCAGAAATGTTTCTTGAGCAGCAAATCTGCATATTAGAATGACTTACCAAATGAATTGTTTTCTATTTAATATATTAAAATGTATATCACGATATTTTTACAAATTAAATTTCCAGTTTTACTGTATTTTTGATCAAATAAATGCAGCTTTGGTCAGCATCAGAGACATCTTTCATTGAGAAAAAAAAAATCTTACCAACCCCAAACTTTTAGTGTAAAAGTTGTATAACAATTTATAATTTCACTGTATGAAAAATTTTGAGCTAATGATCATTAATTTTTTGTAGCTGTGTGCCATTAAAAACTTCTGATACTTGCCTTTGCCCCATACTTTGAGTAGTTCATCTCTGTGAGTGTTACTGGCCTCAGCTTGTCAATATCTCCAAATGCGACGCCTGGAACATAAAGGGCACACACCACGTGCACCCACCTTCAGCAGAACAAAATAAAGTTGAGTTTTCATCTGTAATATCTAAATTACACAATTATCACAGTATAATGACAGGTTCTTATTCTCTTCATGTGACGAATAACAAATAAAGATAGTAATGATCCAGATGTCCACTATTAGAAGAACAAAGCAGCATCCAGTTAATGGACTACTATTCACTAGGCTATTCCTTGAATAACTGCTATACCCTTAAGCCCTTCAGAGGAGAAAATACTCAGCTGAAGGTTCAAATGTACTCTAACTTGACCATTTGGTGTGACAAAATTTCAAATGCAGACTTTAGGAAGGAGAATCCGAAGTCCAATATAAAGATATCCATCTCTGGTGAGCGAACGCTCCACACTTTAATTTGCTGTGTTTTTCATGCTCTACTGAAGTAGTAAATTTGGGTGCAGGCGGGCTGAGGAGCACTATCAGTGATAACGTGGCTTGAGTCTTCACGCTTCAGATGCCTCTCTCTTTCTCTTCCTCTCCCTCTCTCTCTTAGCCCTATCCCTCCCTCCCTCCCCCCCTCCCCCCTAGCCAAATCCACCACCTTTTCTCTCCTTCACAAACCTGTCCCTCTTCAAGTATTTAGCATCTTTTCAGAATCTTTGCTCAGAGAATGCCACAAAACTTTCAACGAATGAACAACAATTAAAGAAGTAAAAGGTGTGACGGGGATGGCAGTGCCTTTAATTAATCTACTAATGATGATAAAATGTAATATCAGACCACGCATCGGTTAAAACGCACCTCCCCGCATCAGTTTCTTTGAAGATGCCGTCCTGACTGGGACAGAGTTCACAGCTGGGTGTAACGCCATTCTTGCAAGCGTCACAGAACCACGGTTCTGTTGAGTTCTCTGAGGCCGAGCTCATGATAGAGTCACTTTCACCATCAACACCATAGCAACCTGAGGGAACAAGACAAATCAAATGAATGTTGAGTAAATGTTGAGTATTTGATATTACTGACTGCTCAGTAAGTTCTTATATTATAACCCATTCACAATCATAAACAACATACTACATTATCAAATAGACACACACACAAATGCATACACTTACATACACTGCCCAGCCAAAACCAAAACAAACAGAAATCACTGTTTAAATTTAAATGGGCAAATGCAAATGTGATTATTATATATCTAGCATGTTATATTTGACAACAATTCTTCTAACCCTAACTGATAGAGTGTGTAGCTTTTCATTTCTTAAACAACCATGTAAGACGACACATCATGGCCATTTTCCAGGATGACAATGTCAAGATTCATCAGGCTCAAATTGTGAAAGAATGGTTGGGAGGGAGCATGAAGAATCACTTTCACACATGAATTGGCTCCTCTGAGTCCAGACCTAAATTCACTGAAGGAGGAGACTTTGCTGGAGGAGACTTTACAGAGTGCTGGACTCTTGCATTGTCAATACAAGATCTTGACCAAAAAAGATGCACCTCTTGATGGAAATAACATCACAACATTCATTTCCATCAAGAGGTGCATCAATTTTTGATCAAGACCTTGTGGAGCCAGTGAATATGTTGCCAGGACAATTAAAGATCTGAACTATAGTAGAAAATATCCTTAGTGCTGAGCTGCATGATGCTACAGTTGTGTCTGGCAGAGTGTCAAAAGAACAAAAACATCTACAGCACAGAATGGTTTTGTTGTTATACTTTTTCCGACAAAGATAAAAAAAAATAAGGCCATTTGATCGAATTGTAGCATCACAAGTCCATAAAGATGGAAGTATTGGACCAATGAAAGCATTTTAATGCTGTCACCTTAATTTCCTCGGGTTGCAAAGACAATTACTGTGCTGGTCAGGTTACCATGACGCCTATTACACTCAGCAAACGTGCTCCATGCCACCAATAAGGACGGCAATCAGCTCCTTCTCAACACTACAGAGATAAGGTTCCTGTTCCTAATACAGCAAACCGGCCCCCGGGCGTAGGAGAAATGGAGAGAGAGACAATCAAATAAAAGTTCAGATCCTTTACATACTCACCACAAAAGACCCAAACAGCAAAGTGTGCAGAGAATGCTTAAGCATGGCTTGTCTCTGAGCCCTAACCAGCAGGCTAAACTACTACTACTTCTAGGTTTCTGGTGATAAACATGATATTGTGTAGAACATGGGAATTGTAGACATTAAAGGGGACTTATTACGCCCCTTTTTACAAGATGTAATATAAGTCTCAGTTGTTCTCAGAATGTGTCTGAAGTTTCAGCTCAAAATGCCCCTCAGTTAATTTATTATGCCATGTTGTAAATGCCCATTTTTGAGTTGAAGGATAAAAATGCTGTTTTCGTGCATGTATCTTTAAATGCAAATGAGCTACTGCTCCCCGCCCCGCCTTTCAGAAGAGGGCGGAGCCTGTCCAGCTCGCGCCTCCGATATGCTGCCAAAAACTAAAACATCTGTTTGGGTTTGATTATCATCTCTATCGCGGTCACGCTCACGTGACATTGCAGTTCATCACCATCATCAAAGTTTATTAGCATTTTGCATTTTGAAGCCATATCAGTCTAAACTTCTGATTTATGGTTTTCTGAGCGCACACAGAGAGCTGGATGTCAGACAGTCCATCCCCTGAGTATTAAACTAAGTTATCTTTCACGTCTTATTGCGCTTAAACTGTCAAATACACGCAATGTTACGTCAAACAAAGTTCACATGAACAGTCGGTTATGTCTGTGAACGTAAACAGCAAGTAAAGAAATCGCATGTGTATATTAGATCTGTGTTTTAAAGTGAAAGCAGCATAATATATACAGTACCTAGTTCCTATTTCTATGCTGTTAATATGAATCAAACAACTAAAGAAAAAAAGAAAATCTCTCACTGCTCTTGATTAACTTAACTTTAGTAGCTTTAATAAGAATATATTTCTTACTTGAATGCTGCTGTTGGCGAGGAGATAAACATGGCAGACTGTGTACAGCTCACTCAGGGCGGGATCTATGCTAATGGGGCAGAGTCCGTCAGCAGTCGTGGGCGGGGCCTGTACAATGTGACATCACATTGCATAGAAACTGCAAACGGCTTGTACTGAGACACTGCTTATGATTTATGGGGATTCAAAAAAGAGGAGTGAGTGGATTTTTACCATTAAAGGGTGGTTGTGTACACACACACACATTTATGTTCAAAAAGTGAATTTTGCATAATAGCTTTAATATAAGAAAGCTGAAGGGATACATTAAGGTGTGCAGTTTATGTTTGCCAGAATCATTCAGGTCACTTTATCCAAGAGGAAACACAAATTGCGTGACCATAGCTGTAACTGAAGCGCACGTGAAGAGCACACATCATCACTCACCAGTAGAATCAAATAAGAGGCTTTTCATACCCTAATCTTGCAGTCATTTTGAACCATGCGGTAATGGGTACCATTACGAAGCCCAGCCCGACGTTTATTTTCTTAAAGAAAGGTATTATGGGAACACTGCTGGCAACAGTTGGGTGCGTATTACTGACTAGGCTTTGAACCATAGGGCTGGAGCTTGCGATGATCAGTTTGCTGGTTTAACTGACTTACTGCTGAACCGTCAAGCAAATCTCCGATGTTCCTTTTGAACTCAGATACAAAGCTGGACCTGCTAAGCCACAGGGTGCTGGCTAATATGAGCTAAGCTGGAAAAAAGTGATGACTATGGGAGAGCATCATAATCCCTGAGGAGAAGATTATCCTTGTCAGAAATGACGAGCTTGGCAGTTAAAGAGCGACCTGGGGAAGGGTGGTGACAATCAAGAGGAACACTTTTAAGATTCAATGGAGGAAGGTTCGGGATGAGTTCAGAAAGAGTTAACGTGCTAGGCTGATGTGTGTATGTGTACATCAGTATGACTGCAATCAGACAATGCAGACTTATGCACAGTGTGTGTGTTCTCCAACAATCTATTCGCTAGGTGTTAAATTTCACTCACAATGTTCAAACAATGATGGTGAATGAAATAATTTATCTGCAGGCTATAAAATAACCGAGTTGCTTTATTTGCATCTCTAATAGCCAAAAGGAACAGAATAACTCCATTACAGTTCTGACTTCAAGCAAATGATTTCATGCAGTGATCATGATTCACAAAGGTCAGAGTAGCTCATGATCATGTAGATAGTTGTGTCTGAGCACCAATCTTTCATAACTATATTCAATTATTAATGTGGTAATGAACAACTAATGGCCAGATATGGTAGAATTCTAACAACTGTTTTCCAATGAAAAAAAATTAAACCATTTGTTGCATGACGAGTGAAAAAGACTTTGTTTTAAGCTAAAAATACAATTACTATAAGGCACCTACAACAGAACTGAAAGGAACCAGTCTCCGAAGGGTTTTAAAAAGTGTTTTATGCTCACGAAGGCTGCATTGAATGTGTAATATTGTGAAATAAGACGATTTAAATTAAACCATAAATAGCATTGATGTAACAATGTAAATGTAAAAATGTTAATGTATTTGCTGTCACACTTTTAATCAATGTAATCCATCCTTGCTGACTAAAAGTAGTATTTTCTTCAAGAAAAATGTGTATTATTTAAGCGGTAAAGTCTAAAATGTTAAACAGTAGGCAAACCAGTAGGAAACAATGAAATTGTGGCTATGTTATACTTGTGGCTATAAACAGTGCATTAAAGTTATTGCATTACTCATGCAACTGTTACCGTTCATTTCTAAGTTAATTTCTAAGTTCTAATTGAACCCAGAAGATTCCTTTAAGATGAAGTCCTTTGACTCTTTGTCTTTGTCAAATGATTAACGAGGAGACGTTCAGCGCAGCGATGTATTTCAATTATATTCACTCCGTTTCTTCCCTAAATGCTAATATTTTTCATCCCGGATGAAGAAGATTTATTCAATATATCAAATATTTGCCATGTCAGCATGCAAAGCAGGACCACAGACAGGAACAACAGAACCAAGTCGGGGGGCACGGGAATGAATGAATAGGGCCAATTAGAACCAAAAAGACTTGGCAGATGAGAAAGAGGGGGGGATATGAGGTAAGAGCTACGAATGGCAGCTGCCTTGATGTAAATCAGCAAAATTGATTCAGAGCTACTGAAAAAAGCCTTTTGAAAACCAGCACTCTCTCTTTCATAAAACAATACAATCATTTTCATAACCAGCAATGCGTGGAATAAATCATTTCCTCATTAAGAGGTGAGTGAAAAGAAATAAAATGAAACATGCAAGCAAAAAAAAAAAATCTAAAAAAAAAAAATCAAGGTTCTATCAAACCAGATAACATTCTAATTTAATACTTGTTTAACTCTGTGAAGCTGGTTTTGTATTGGGGATGAAACCAATGTGATTCAGCGGTTATTCAACAGGGCACCTTTTTAAGAACAAAGGCTTGAATTTGCTTAATAAATCAGTTTTATTCAGCAGCGCTTGAAATGTTTTGTTTCAATAGTCAATGAAAGTCAAAAGCGTTTTCACTGCTCTGGCATGTAGCTATTAAACACATTACATACTTCTCCATTGTTCATTATAAAATATTACATTTTCAGGCTCCCATTCCATAAGCAGATACTACTTCTTTTTTTTTTTCAATCACCCCTGAAGCACTATGGGGTTAAGAACATTTCTAAACAACAGCACAATGGCGATATGGTTTTCAGGTCCTACATTACTTTACTATTGGATTCAAGTTACAGCATTGCCTGGGCAACTCTAAGACTTTAAATCTGAGTATTTTTAGACATTAAGAAGTGAACTTCATTCAGTGTTTTGGATAATTGTCCTCCTGAATCACTCGATTAAACATTAACTCCAGGTGATGCACAGATGGTTAGATACCCTCAGTTTTGACTTTAATTTGTGACACTGACGCTGATACTCGTTGCGTGTCGCCGTCACGGCTGGTTTATCGGACAAAAACTCTGATTAACGTGGAAAAAATACCGTTTATCGCGTGTCGTGTGTAGTTAGGACAAGGTGTGAGACTCATTCCAAGACCAGTTGAAACAATTTAGCGACAAAAAAAAACAAAAAAAAAACACTTGTAAACCTGCAGGCACACACCACCTGAGGCCAGAGACTATGCTGCAACCCAGCCTAGGGTCACATGCATCACAGGTTCATTGTGACAATACAATCCTCCTTGAAGGCGAGCTGAAACTTAAGACAGGAAGCAAGGGAGCAATGCTTATAGTCTGAGGAATGAAAGATCAGACAAAGCAAAGGAGAAACATGTTTTAACCTTGAGCAAAATACTTAACCTGAATTAATTTAGCAATTATCCATCTGTACGAAGGAATAATGTGAGCTCTTCTGCCAGGTGCACCGGTGTGAAAATAGACATGTGCAAAGTGGCTACAATACAAAGTGGTTACAGAATCCACATCCTTCAAGCAAAACTGTTTAACTTCTGGTGAGAAACCTATTCCTAAAACTAAGGGAGTTTTATCTCTCACAGGGTTCCCAAAACATAGACCTATCACAAGAACTGTCATAACACAACATGATACAAAGGAAAAAACAAAGCATTTGTCAAAGACAGGCTAGTCTCCAATTATTTATTTTTGTCTGGTTTGCACTAGACCAAGTTTTAAGAGTCTTTCCAATTGAAACACAGTGATGGGCCAGAAGACAGTGCTATGAGAGTGTTTCCATTACTCTGACTTCTGGGTTTTGTGCTGTAAACAATGTTTTCCTAAGTAAATGCATTCGATCTAAAACTAACAGTAGATTACACTAGGAACCGTTCCATTCTTTCTTTAAACAACAGAATTGTTTGTTCATGACGTTCGGTTCCGTTAATTATTTATTTTTAGTGAATCAAATGCATACAGTTCCAACTTACTGTGTTATGTTGTACTTAACATTCTTTGTGAATACGGCCCCAGAGCTTTAAGGCTAAAAGTAGCTCCTAACTGGCGAATTTAGGAGCAACTCCTAAAAAATAATGGGCGTGTCACTCGTAACTTCAGGACTCCTAATTTTTTTGACTAAGAGTAATTCACGAAGCATTTTAGCCCTAAAAGTAGCACCTAAGCCTGGGACAGCTTAAAAGAAGTCGAGAGGACTCCTAACTCACTAAGACCTATTCACAAACCGCTTTTTGTGGCATTTCACGTTGCGATGTTTTGAAATGCGTATGCGGCGACTACAGGAGCTTCCAATCGCGAGGGAACAATTTTGCATTGTAGGCATAACTAGGGATGCAATAACGCCACCAACAACAACCAAAACTAGGCTACTCACTGGCCCTCATTTATCATTCTTGCGTAGAAACGGGCGTATATGTTGGCGTAAGATTATGCTTACACTCTTCTCACCACCTGATTTATGAAGCTGTGCGTACCTTTGAAATCCAGGTGTACGCAATACCTGCGCTTGATAAATGCCGCGGCTGAAAACGAGCGTCATTAGAATAACACGCCCCTATATATTCAAGTCTCCGCTCCCCCCACGCCCTCATTTTACGCCATGGACACACAGAAGACGGCAAAGAAGAGAAACTTCTTTGAGAAAGAGAAAGAGAAACCAGGGAAGTGGAAAGAAACAAAATTGATTTCTAGATTTTTATTATTAATGACGCTTATTGTTATTTAGAAGAAGAATGTCGTTATTATTATTATTTGTATTATTATTATTATTATTATTTAAAAGAAGAATAATGTCATTTTTATTATTTTGTCAGTCTGAATTATTTTTTTGGTCATTGAAAGCCTTTCATTACTAAACCCAGTCCGTGCACACGTGCCGGGCCAAACCCTGGCCTAACCATCGTTTCAAAGAACAGTACAACGGCGAGCGCGTCAAGTATAAACGCCTTGTCGGTTTGGGGAGGTGCGCGCGCAGTCTGCGGAGACTCGCGCTGCGGAGCCAGGCGAAAGTATAAACAAGGCTTGAAACGTCAGGTAAAGCGCACAGGCTCGCAACTTAAGGAATACATATGCCTACAATTCAAATGCTTTGGTAAAGTCACACAAATTAAACATTGAAGTCCATGTTGCACAAAAATAAACACTGAAGTTTATAATTACTATGTTGTTGTTTTTTTACAGTGGGCCATAATATATCATATCTTTTAGTTTGTCAGTGCGTTTTGTGGTGTTAGGAATTGTTTTTCTGCGCATTCCCGCACTCAAAACATGCGTACACCACCTCCTGAGCTGGCGTAGGATTTGAGCGTGCCGTACGCCAACGTCCATATTGATAAATCTCAAAGTCACCGTGGTTTTGGGTGTACGCCAGGTTTACGCTGGAAATTTGGTGTACGCACTTTTGATAAATGAGGGCCATTGCATGTAAACTACTTGTAACGTTTCATTGTGAATCAAATTAAATCAATAATCTTGCAAAGATATTGCATCAATCCATGTTTCATTACGCTACTAGGCTATTTGTTTTGCCTTACTCTTTATTCATTTAGGCTATTTATTCAGTTATTCATCATCTTCCGTCCTTCGCACTACTTGTGTAGCGCACGCTTTCTGAGACCTGTCACCTGTCACTCATCTTCGTAGGGGGAGGTGTTTGGAATCATTCCCGCGTTACAATCATCAGCCAATCGAGGTGGTCACTTCAGTCAAGCTCGTGCATGAGTAATGACGTCATCCATAGCAACGAAGACACACTCTTAGTTTAGGAGTTGTCATTTTTCTTTACTAAGAGTAGGTCTGAAAGGCGTTGTGAATAACTGTTAAGAGAAAACTCCTAGCTAAAATCTTTTAGTGCGATTTAGGAGTACTCCTAGTGGTAAGATAAAATGCTTTGTGAATACGGCCCTTGATTTTGTACTTAGACTGGTTGTTTATATGACAAAAAAAACAAACAAAAAAAAAAAAAACAGAAAGGAACCAGAATCATTAAGCATTTTTGTATTGCGATATATTGTGACACGATATATTGTTTCACCCTAAGTGTTGATATTGTTCACTGAAATGAAAACTGTTAAAAATTATTTTCAGTAAATGAGAAATGTAATTATTTCAGTACTTTCAGTTGAAATGAAATAGCCTAAGCATTAAATGAAAAACTATTAGATTTTTTGCCTTGGCTACTAAGTGAAACAAGTGCAAATACTAAAATGACAAAAAAAAAAAAAAATGAAAAGTTAAATAGAAATATATAATAAAAAAAACTAATAAAAAAGACAAAAGCACATAAAAATTACAAAAAACTCAAATGAAAACTGTAAAATGTATAAAAACTAATTCTAAATATTAATAAATGCTAGAATAGTATATAAATAATACTAAAATATCCCTGTTTGGAACACAAATCAATAAATTCCTTTAATATTAGTAATATTTACTCTGACAATATTTCGGTTTGATTACAATTGTCCAAATCATGGTCCAAGTCAAACTCAAATTGCCGTCAGTCTGGTAACTGGTTTGATTCAATGTGATTATTTGAGATTCACAATAATTTTACAACTGAAATTAGGTGAAGAACTGTGTTATGGATGAACACATAATACACTCAGAATTATTATAGACATTATAAATATAATAATCGACACATTTAATAGTTACTGTTAGGCGTTATGATCCATCTATGCATTTTTTACATCCCCTATGATCACATGCACATTTGAGTGACTATTAACCAAGCATAAATTTGGATATGCAAGCAGGAGTAAGTGTTAATTGAAAAGTTCAGAAGACAACGTAAAAAAAAAAATATATATATATATACATATTCCTGAGGACTAAATTTGACCAAAAAAAAAAAAAAAAACACATTTAAGCAAGTAACTAATTTAAATGAATTGCACATGTTTGGGGAAATAATTAACTTTACGGTCCAGAACTCATTAGGGTTAAAACTCATTTTACTGAAATCAATACCAGCAGCATGGTAATTGGTGTTCCAATGAGTGCAAAGCCATTACTGAGCAATGTGATGCTTTTTACTGTGGTACGGTTTTAATAAACTCACTCCACTGAATGACAGTGGCAACCATTACAACACAGCCAGTAAAAATCCTCTTTTTGTTTTAATGAACTACTAAAGAACATAAAACCAACAAACAAGTCGGAGGCGGAAAACAAGGACTCATAATTAGCCTGAATAGCCTTTGCAGACCAGCTCAAGTATGGCGGGGAGTGTCTCTTAACAAATTCTCGAGTAATGACGAGCGTGCAAATAGAGCGTGTTGGAGTTAGATCCTAATCAAAAGCATTGTGCGGAGCTCAAAAGGGAAATACGTGTCAACTACTGGAACCAAGAGGCTCCAGTCTTCCTCTCTGCTCTGATCGTTCATGAGTCTCCAGTGCATTTCTCTGATAGAGTCTTTCCCTTTAGAGTTTGAGCGAGGCCATATGCGAGGTCAGAGCCTCCACAGACTGCCGAGCTTCAGAGTCACGCTGTGAGACACTTGTGCGCATCTAAGGATGACAGCTTGTCTCTTATCTTCGGTGCTGCTCTTGTGGCCCCTTTGCTCCATTACTTTATCATTCCATTTTTCCTGGCTCCTTCTCAAGAACATTTCTGAATAGCGGAGTTATCCAAATACTGCAACGTTAAGCAAAACTGCCACTTGAACTTTCCCTCGGTAAATAGGCAGATTAGAATCTAAATCCTTTGTTTCGGGAGCCACCCATGCTCCCCACAGTCTGAGACGTGACATCCCATTTTTTAACTGCGCGAGTCTGCCGAAAACAGACTCTTCTCAATGCTTTTCAAAAGCTCTACGGCTTTGGCAAAAGCAGCCTGACCCAAAATAGCTGACGTGAAGAAACTTAGCTGGTCTGGGACAAACTACAAGAAGGCCTTACGTTTGTCTGTACGCAAAGTGCAATACAGAAACGGCACCTTATTCGGTGGCACTTGTCTAAAGGTCACCTTTTCAAACTAGTGCACAAATATCAAGCGAGCATTTGTGACAGTCAGCAATGAGGGCCGCCCCACCTCCTGGAACAATCATGCCCTCTCCCACTGGGAATAGTGGTACCACAGAGCAGTTGGTACTAGCAGGTGGTAAGCGACTGGCCCAGGTCAAGAATTTTGTTCTGAAACAGCTGTCCAACCCATTGGAAGCTGCTGGCTTTCTCCATCCTAATGTGATTAATTTGAAAATACCATTTACTATTGGTTACCGTGGAAGTCAATAGTCACCTAAACTGTTTGGTTTCCAACATGGTTCAAAATATCATTTTTTTGTGTTACACGCCAAAAAAAAAAAAACACTTCACACAGGCTTGGAATGAGATGAAGGTGAGTATTTTTTTTCTCATGAATTTTCCCTTTTAGTCATTGTAAAGCTTTTGAATGATAGTACTAACCAAACACTTACATTTACCATTTACAAACATTTACCTAGAAAATGGCAGCACTTACAATACTTCATACCTACTTCACTTTAATTGCTATTTTCAAAGTATTAGCATTCTCAGACAGTCTTTGAGCTAAAAAAGAAAAGAAAAAGAATGTTGTTGAAGGCTAGGCAGTGCAGCAATATAAACCAAGTGATGGTGAAAAAGAAATTAACAATAGAGATTCTGCTCTACCATTTTAATAGCAGAATTGCATTTACAGACACCAGTTTTCAGTACAGACAGCTTCGTTAATTATGAACAGGGCAATAAAAAAAAAAAAAACCCACAAGGTTGTTTAAAATTTGGTGCAATAATTCAAATTGTGCGGTTGCAGGTGCGTACATGTCAGCTATTTAAAAAAAATACAAAATTTCACTGATGCCAAACTCATAATTAATGTAACAAACATAACATAAAAAAAATATTTTTTTTACCAAAATGTTCGGAATCTAAATAAACATCTTTATTCTGTACTATTATAAAAAAAATATCAAATGGTTGTATAATATATAAAAAATTCCTGCACAAATTGTGATATTTATTTATATCAGTGAATTACTCAAAGCAGCTGTAGCGTGATATGCACTGTTAATATTAAATAACTCCGTTTTGGTCATGCCACTTCAAAAAGTCCTGAAATATTCTTTCTTTGTAATTATATATATATATATATATATATATATATATATATATATATATATATATATATATATATATATATGAAGAGTTCAGATGCAAAAGCCTCTAAATGCCATCTGAAATTTTCTTCTAGAATGATCATTTTTATCAAGCTCGTATATTTAAATTCAATAATTTCACTTTAATGGCAATGAAGATTACCTATTAATTATCATTTAAGTGAAATTACTGAACTTAAATATACAAGCTTGATAAAAATGATCATTCTATAAGAAAATTTCAAATGGCATTTAGAGGCTTTTGCATCTGAACTCTTCATATATATATATATATATATATATATAAATAATTATACATACAGCACTCCAGCGACAAAAGAAAGAGAAAGAGGGAAGAACAACTCAAACAGCTCATGAAGCAACAGAACCGCAGAACAGATTCTGCACTCCTCTATAGGGCTCACTGCATTTTATACTTTCTATTTCACTCCTGAAGGGGAGAGCGAGAGACTTTTGTGTGTCTATGAATCTGAGAGGAGTGCAGCTCTAAGAGCTGACACCGCAACACTGCTCTTGGCACGGTAAAAGACTCCTGGATGCTTCAAGGTTGCCCTCTGATTCAGTGGCACTAGGTTATGAAGTAGCTTGTTTCAGTGAGTTGGAGACACTAAAGGGGGAGGAGTGAATGTGAGCGTCTGGACCAGATCCCTTGTGTATGTGTCTTCTAACCGGAATGGCAGAGCCAGTGACTGATTTAACCATTTTCTAACTCAGACACGCAATCAGTTTGAGAGTGCAGCTTATTTGACGTAGATACCACTGACAGCTACAAACCAATACCAATACCCAATGGCTGCTAAAATGAAACTTTTTTTTTTGTTGTTGAAAAATTGCTCAATACAAACAGTTGTACAGGAACACCATTGCTCATGCTCCGTACCTTTTGTGGATTTATTTGAGTGAATATCGCAAAAACTTTTTTTTTATATAAATGTCTGAGTCACATTTAACCACAGAATCACAAGACAAAAATATATATATACACTTTGTTGTTTTTTTTTTACTTCCATTCAATTTATTTTATTTTTTTAATTGATACTTTTATTTAGCAATGACACATTAAATTGATCAAAAGTGACAGTAAAGACATTTATAGCATTACAAAAGGTTTAAAGGTAAACAACTGCTTTCAACATTGATAATAATAATAAATGTTTCTTGAGCAACAAGTCAACATATTATAATTTTTTTAAAGGATTATGTGACACTAAAAACCATAACTTTTGAACAGTAGTGAACGGTATTTAGCATAACGAAGTTTGAAATTGAATCAAACACGGAGGATTTTCATTACCGGTTTAGACCTTTTTTTCCCCAAAATGTAAAAAATGTCAGAATGCTACAAATCAAAACTGGCTTCATTCTCTTTGTACAAAATATAATATATTATATAATAAATTATATAATATATAATAAAGTAATCTTAATTTCCCTTTGATTTTGAGGTGAAAATTTCCCCAGGAATTTCTTCATGAGATTCACCCATTTAAAATCCACTGCAGTGGTCAAAGATCCACTGGGAGATTCATCGAGATGGAGCATATGCTGTACATATAGGAGAACCGAATGCATGCTTTACTGAGTGTATATATTCTTTGTTTGCCACCTCTTAAACCACTCATTGCTGTGTGCTAAGATGAAAGGACGAACAGGCACATGCTCTTTAGATGTAATTAACTAATGTGTCCTCACCAGATGGAATCTGAGAAGCAAGCAGGTAAGTAAGTAGTCATTCAATTGATGCTTTTATCCAAAGTAACTTACTTATTTCAAGGACAATCCCTCCCGACATTAAGTGTGTTGCTCAAGGGCACAACAGTGACTGTTGTTCCTCAGGGGGCTCAAACCAGCAGCCTTTTGATTTACTCTGAAAATCCTGATCCTTTGGCACTACGCCTCACCACATAAAACTAAATAGACAGACTGGACTTCAAATTCGGAATGAAATTCGAACAATTCATCCATGCATATGGTTCATTGTTTTTTTAGTTTTTAATAAATCAAAATGTTATAACTCAATCTTCTGGTGAAACGACAGACTTCTCTCTGGTGACGTATGCCGGACTTCTCCAATGAGTTAATGCGCTTTCTTACAATAAACTGCAAGCTCACATTCAGATCTACCTCTAACAAATCAACAACCGACTGATAGAGCCATGTCCAAACCGTACATTTTTTGAACATGACAATACAGAAGAAATGATGTTTTTTCATTGTGATGATCATCATTATATTGCCTTTATAATGCTTGCGCTTTGTCGAAATTTCAACCATTTTATTACATTTACATTTATTCGTTTAGCAGACGCTTTTATCCAAAGCGACTCACAAATGAGAACAATAGAAGCAGTTAACCTAACAGTAGGACAACAATATGCAAGTGCTATGACCCTTCCCAGTTTAATCTAACGCAGTACATGTACTTAAAAAAAAAAGATAAAGAATAGAAGATAAAGTGTTAGTATTAATGGATAAAGTGCTGCTGAAAAAAATGGCCACGGACTCAGCAGCTCTGGTAGAGTTAGGCAGATCATTGCACCAGCATGGAACAGACCAGGCAAAGGTCAGAGAAAGATTTTGTGCCTCTTTGAGATGGCACCACAAGACGGCGTTCACTTGCAGAGCGCAAGTTTCTGGATGGCACATAAGTCTGAAGTAATGAGTTTAGGTAAAAGGGAGCAGAGCCAGTGGTTGTTCTGTAGGCAAACGTCAGTGACTTGAATTTGATTCAATTAAATGACTATATTAAATTCATGTATACACAAAATATATTTAAATAGAGAATTTGTACATTGAGATCATATGACCAGTCAAATGTTTTTAATTCTTTTTTCTTTTTTTTTGGCTGATTTATTTATGGTCATTTAATTTCCAATTATACCTAAATTATGTGCACAAAATCTCAATGTATTCAAGCAGAACAGGCTTCTATAGAACTACCTGTGAGGCTTCTGCAAATCAACAGAACACCAGCAAATAAATAATTAAAGAAATAAATCAATGAGTAATTGAAAATTAGTGGTGACACATTGATCCAGCTGGTGTTAAGTGGGTCTGTCTGAATGAGACGGCCACCGCTAAAAGACGGTTTAAAGCGTAATTGATTTTTGTTTCCAACGAGTCAGAGTCACAATGAGCTAATAATGTGGGATGATGAAGATCACTCGACTTTCTGTGTTTACTCTCCTCAAGCTGACTTGACAATGCAATCTGGTGTGCGGACAACACGACAAGCGTATACCATGACAAGTTACACAACAAACTTGAGAGGAATGGAAATATTGTCGGTACTTTTATTCGTATCTATCTGAAAAATAACTACCTAAAATGTCAGTGTTCTAATTAATCCTAATAATAAACCAGTGGTTTGGACTTTCTAATGTAAATGTAACTGATAATTCTGATTATTATTAGTAACTCAGCTGGATGACATTTGCATGAGTTGGATGGCATTCTATAGCATATTCTTCTCATGCGGATATAAATCCTATTCCTCAGAATTTACACACATTTCTAAATGTAAAACCTTTACATTTGCAAAAGTGAGTGCGCCTTTAAGTTATTTTGTCTAGGTTAGATCAGGCTCTGCATTGCAAAAGGAGGAACTGAATATTGAAATATATTCTAAAATTAATTTTTCAAAACTTGGTGCAAACATTTGAGATCAATATTTGAGCTGAGTTTTTGGTGGCAGAATGTGGGATTTCACCTTCATGCACGGTCACGCCACAGTTGTCACACTGGATGATCTCATCCGCATCTTCGCTGTTGTCTCCCAGACACACGCAGCAGATAAGGATGTGCTCCATCCGCTGGGAGCTCCAGGTCTGGGGCCGCTCCAACAGAGAGTCCTGAGGAAGCAACGGATAACTTAGCAATCCAACTCAAGTTAGGGATGTTACAACTGATAGGACGAGTCCTCTACCAAAGTCCAAATATCTTCCTCTGAAAACAGTTCTCGGATCAGCGTGGAAAAAAAACCCTGAGACAAGCCACTCAAAAGCTTCTGCTCTAATTCCACCTCTGAGATTGGAAGATTAGCCAATCCTATAAACTGAAGTTCTCAGATAAGCCCATTCACAAGGATTGCTCTTTTGTATCAACAATCTGATGCTATGTGAGCCAATGACTGGATTATCTGATTGCTTTCCTAAATGCACAATAATACAATTGCATCTGAGAATTCAAGCTGGTTCCTTTTCATACAACTAAACTTTTGGACAATTTTAAACAAGTGGATAGATCAACTGTTTGATGGCACTAAATGTGAAAAATAGGGCACGCATATTGCCAGTTTTCAGTGAATGATGGAGACAGATGGCTAGTTTATTTATAAATCAAATCTGAACAGTACTTTGTAAAGCTATTTGCATTAAAGAGTTAGTTCACCCAAAAAACAAAAACAAAAATCAATTACACACCCTCATGTCGTTCCAAATCCCCAATACTCCCGACACAAGGGTGAATAAATGATGACAGAATTTATTTTTGGGTGAACTATCCCTTTTATTGTAAGGTGGAATATAACTGAATCTCAACAACAACGGGAAGTATCATCTACAGCCTTAGGTAAATATATCTGAACAAACATGAATGAGAATATCCTTGGAAGATTGCAGCAAAACCATCTTTGAGAAATACATACGATAATATTGAGCATTCGGAAGAATGTAGAATTCATGGTTTTTAGTGTGAACGAAGTAAATAAGGTGTTGCTCTATCTGATAATTACAAGTTACTTATTTAATGTCAAGAATTAAATATTTTAAAAGAAGTCTTTAATGCTCACCAAGGCTCCATTTATTTGATCATAAACAGTAATATTGTGAAACATTATTACAATTTAACATATCTTATTTCTATTTCTATATATTTTTTAAAGATAGCTAATTGACTACTGTGATGCATCATTACTCCAGTCTCAGTGTCACATGATCCTTCAGAAATCATTCTAATATGCTGATTTGCTGCTCAAACATTTCTTATAATTACCAATCTTGAAAACAGTTGTGCTGCTTAATATTTCTCATAAAGTTGTGATCCTGTGATGCAGTTTTTTTTTTTTTTTTGATTTTTTTATGAAAGTTGAAATGGAAATCTTCCGTAACATTATAAATGTCTTTCCTGTCACTTTTGATAAATTCAAAGTATCCTTTCTGAATATAAGTATTATTATTGATTCTTGACCCCAAACTTTTGAACAGTAGTGCAATATCCGAGGAGATTTTACCTCATTGCCCTTCCCATGGGATGTGCTGTGGCTGTCATTGGTCTCCTCCTCGTCAAACGCCCCAGTGTTCTTGCCTGCTTTTCTCTTTGGTTTCTTCCCTTCTTCCTCACTATCACTGCTACTAGTCTCGTTTTCATCATCCTCATTGTCCTCTTCATCACTACCACCATCATCCTCTTCATCACTCCCTTCTTTCTCCTTCCCAGATGATGCCTTGCCTTTCTTTTTTCCTTGCGTGGGCCTCCAGTCATTGTCATCCTCGCTGTCATAATCATCCATTTCGTTTAGCTCTTCCATCGTAGTGAAGTCCAGCATGGGCCGGTTTCGTCGTAGGTTCCATTTTTTCGGCTCTCCTGGGGTCTCCTCGGCGGTACCACTACCGTTTGGTTCTGTATCTGAAGATTTTTCTCCTTTCCTGCGATTCTTGGAGGTTCCCTCTGTTTCTTTGCTGCTGGTCTCCTCAGAGAAAGACTGTTCCTTGGCTTTTTCCTCTTCTTCAGTGTCTTCATTCAAATCTTTGGTCTCTTCGTCATCTATGCCCTCTTCATCAGCTGAGCCAACAGCGTCAGAGTCGCTCTCAGAGCCCGCAGCGCTGTCATTTGAACCCTCCTCATCACTCCCGTTGCCAGTGCCCTCTGAACCTGGGACACAAGAGAAATGAACTTTGCAGTGTTTTGTGCAGGACACAACAAACTTCAGATGTGATGCAAAAAATACTCTGCTGACGGCAAGCTTCTGCTTCATGTACAATGGATCAACAATTTATAAATATTTAAAATGACAAAAATATATATTATATAACTCAATATACAACTAAAATAGTTTTTTAACAGATTTTACATTTTTAGGATTAAATACATGGATCACAAAATATATTTATATTTATCTAATAATGATTACAATTTTGGGTGGTTGGTCTTCCATTACCTTGCTGCATGTTAAATCATAAATACCAAATTAAATTAAGTGAACATTCAACTAACATAAAAACTCATCCTTTCATGCAATATTAACACCATGCATTAACCATGTATTTAAAACCACCATGACCTATAAATGTGAAGCTGGTAATTAATGCATTTGTATAATTTTTATACAGCATATGGCAATGGTATATTGCCCAAACAGATTAATGTGATTAATCTGACCAGAAATTTCATGCAGCAAAACTTCAAGACCCAAAGGGGTCAAAGTGTTAGAATTTCATTATCAGGTTGCAGATATTTCTGCACATTGGTTGACAGCAGCTTGATGGGATAGCTTTGCGTTAACCTCCAGTCTGTCATGGTGATATGGAGCCATTGCTTATGTGACTCCAGTGTTAGTAATGCATTACAGGAGGTCTAATTTACAGGCAGGGTGAAAAAACAGTGACACACGTGGTGATGAAGGTCTCATCTCCAACTCAGCAGCTGTTTTCCTGACAGGTGAGAAAACCAAAGCAGGGGCCCAAGTCTAAAATGGTTCTGCGCAGTATAAATAAATACATGCAACTATCAGTCATGATTTGATGTAACTATCAGTCATGATTTGACTATTTTAACTGTATGAGACTTGCCATCATTACTTGTCATTATTTTACAGATCTAACTGATCCACAATCCCACTTTTTGACATTTGTATTATACACCTAACATAACACATACATCAGTGTGACAAGAAGTTGTTTTGAGACTATTTACCTGATGCATCTCCAACTTCAAAATCACTGTCATCTGAGCTGTCATAGTCCAGAGCATCCAGCAGAGAGTCAGCCAAAGGCTTCACCTGCCGCCGCTTCGACCCCCGATCCACTAGTTAAAATGAGATTTCAATTTATTTACTTATTTTACTTCATCAAATTATTTTTAAATCATTGTTAAAACCAAAACTACACAATGTTAATTGAAGTAAAAGAGGTGTGTTTCTGTCAGTGTGTGTGTGTGTGTGTGTGTGTTGAAAAACAAAACTGAAAAACTTAGAAATCAACTCAATCACTAACTGAAATAAATGTTTAAGAACTAAACTTACTAAAACTGAAATAAAAAGCTAAATAGAAGTACTGAAAAAAAAAATAGTAATGCAAACTAAAGAAAGAAAGTAAAACAAACTAAAGACTGAAGAAATAAAAAATAAAATGTATTTAAATAATTAATAAATAGTAAGTAAATAATACTAAAGAAACAATTAAATAAATTTACTATAAAAACACTAAAACAATTACAACTAATTGTAAAGTAAGACTTGCAGAATGAGCTGAAACTGTGTCATTTTTGCACCAAAACTGGATGGATGGACGGTCATACAGCTAGACTACACAGACAGACAGATAGACAGATATATAGACAGATAGATAGACAGATTAGATAGATAGATAGATAGATAGATAGATATACACTGACATACACAACAAATTATAAACATATATGAGTTTGTGTAATACCTTCCTACCATGTAAACATTACACATTTGACATTACTCTCTGACTTTAAATGTATTTCCACGTTGTTTAAACGAACTACTAATAACGACAGACAGTGTCTGTGTCTCAAAATCCCGTGAACTACAGTTCAGTTCACTCACACTAAACATGCAGCACAGGTCTATGACGCCTTAAGATGCTGTCACGGCAGCTCACAGAGAAACAGTCGGTTTAGTTTTCTAAGCTGAATAAAGAAGCTAGTCTCCTGGAGAGACGAGGACGCACTGTGCTTTATAATCTAACATAAGGTGAACAATGCGTAGAACTGCTGATATTTCATAAGTGGTGCTATGTGTTTGTAAAGCTGAATGATAGAGAGAGCAACTTCACATCAGTTAGCCAGCGAGCTAACCCAGCAGTAGCTTCATGCTATCTATTGACGCTTGTTTCTCTTATTTCACACCACAAGTTGTAAATTCTGATGGTGATTATGTTGTGCTATTTTTTCTCTTTCAAAATGTATAATATAACAGCGAGGATTACTCACTTTATGGAATTTTCGCGTTTGGATAGCTTGGACAAAGGTACAACGAACGCCTCTTCAGCTCATGTTATGCGTAGTACGTCTCCGATATTGCGTATCACGTGTACACATTGTGCTGACGTTCAGCTCACAAAGTAGGAGTTGGAAACTATAGCAACCCGCCGCATCAGTTCACACCAGAGAAAGACTTGCCATTGCCTTTGCTTGTTCACCAAATGCTCCACAATCACATTGAGTAAATGTTTGTTAAGCTGTCATTTAATTAAGTTTTTTTAATTTTATTATTTGGAACTATTTGGAAATGTGTTCCACACAAAAAGAAAAACGTTAGAACTGAACACTACTATAATTATATGAAACATTTATTAATATGGACTTTGTGTAGCCCCGCCCCTTATCAGCGCCCGTCTTCCGGTTTGTATGTCCACAGCAGGAAGATAAGATCTTACGGATTTATTAATGAACCGCTCATTTTAAAAAACGTCTTTGTCTGCTGACATTTATTATGACATCCGCTACAAACATTACAATGTCCATGATAACTTTTGTTAACTCTAAAATAAGAAAATACACTTCATCAGCTATTGAAATAAAGAGCTGCCAAAAAAAAAAAAAAGGCAAGTTCAAACACAAAATTCTAAAGATGGCTGCGCGCTTGTTTCTGTGACACATAAGGTCTATAAATGCTAACTTTAAATAACATGTCAAGACCTCTTACATCTAAAAATGCTAACTTCTATGACATTGAATGAGTGATGAAACCGTAAGTGATTCTGAAGTATGCAACATGTCTGAGAGGCCACCGGGACTGAGAGCCATCAGGTTTGAAAAGTTGAAAGATAAAAGAATATATATAGTGAAATGTGAAGTGAACAGCTTTTTAGGTTAAATTCAAGACTCAGTTAGGTCTATGTTTAATGATTATTGTTAGTACTGTAAGTTTCAGACCTGTCAAACAAATGCGGATCAGTAGATAATGCAATCATGGTGGTTATACTGTACCAACTAAGACGGACTTTCATTGGATGTTCACATTTGCATTCATTCTTCATTCTTCATTCACTCCATTCCTCATCAGTGGTTGAGAAACAAGTTGATCAAGTTAAACAAGTCATTCTCAAATTATTTTTTCACCTAAAAAGTTTCTAGAAGAAAAATGTATTTAACTAAATTGACCTAAACATCAGTGGAATCACTAAAAATACACATTTCTAAGGTTAAAACAAATATTAAAACAATCACACATTTGCAGAATACCAAGAACATGTTATGACACTGGAAATGACAGTTTTTGGCTTGTTTTGAGAGCGAGGCTTGTTTCTGTCGTCCTCTGTTGACTTTGCCAGTTTAGCAAACAGGGGACGATTAAAATAAATGAGCCTAGATTGATCCTGATACTCAGCGAGGGGAAGACTGATGGGGAAAGGCACGCGCAAGGGATGATTACGACTGTCCTTGCCCGATGACAAATGGCACTGTATTGTGCTGGAAAGCCACCGTTTTTTATCCCTTGGCATCAAAACATTTTTCGAATATCATAAGCATCATCGTCATCATCAGTGTCACCATTCTATTGCCAGCGTTTTCCATTGTAGATGCCATGATATTGCCAATGAATGAATGCTTCGTATTAGTCAAGGTGACTATGATTGCAGAGCAGCACATTTCTGTCAGTGATGGACCTTATTCACATCAGCGCCATCTTTGATTTTGAATGTGAATGAAAGCGAGGCTGTGAGGGATAGACATGCATCTCTTCAATTGGTCGTACTGTTATTTAATGTGTTTTTGGTTTTTGTTCTGCTGTCGAAACACTGCAACAATATCTTTCCAAGAAATTTCAGTAGACAAAAAAACTCCCAACAACATAAGCTGTGGAAAATTATAAGTGATGGGAGCTTTTGTACTGAATGCCATTGAAAACACTGTAAGTCTATCCCTCACCGCCTCGCTTTTATTCCTGTCATGGCGCTGCTCTGAATAAGGTCTATTCTTTCTTTCTTCTTTGTTTCCCTTCAAATTTGAAATGTCTTTTGTGGACTGTATTGTATTAGCATTATTCTGCATCTAATATATGCATGGTGCAGTTCACACATTCTTGTATATTGCAGAATGAATGCATTGTTGGTTGCATTTACAGTTTTAAAAAAACTCGAAATTAATACTTTTATTAAGGATGCATTAAACTGATAAATGACAGTAAAGACAAATACAATGTTAGAAAAGTTTATATTTCAAATAAATGCTGCTCTTTTGAACTTACTATTCATCAAAGAATCTTAAACAAAACACAATATTAGGCAACACACCTATTTTCAACATTGACAGTAATAAATGTTTCTAAGCATATTAGAATGATTTCTAAAGGATCATATGACACTGAGGACTGGAGTAATGGCTGTTTTACTATCACAGGAATTAATGACATTTTAAAATATATAAAAATATTTTAAAAAAAAAATTTTATTCAAATAGTATCTTACAATATATACTGAACATACTGAATTCCACTCTGGGACCTTAAAAGTTGAAAAATGGTAAAGTTCAGATGGACTTTTAAATATCAGATTACAAATAATGAATTCAAATATGAGGCACATTTATCATAAAAGACACTTCCATCGCTGTGTTAAGTTTCTATCAGCACTATTCAGTATCTAATATAGTGACGGAATCAGTGATGGACCGAGAGGCTGTAAATGAAGAAACCCACAGAGGAGCCACATGGAGATCTTGAGAAACGGTTCTGCTGCAGATATCTGTCAGCTTGATGAGGCAAAAGACAGAAGCAATTACATTAAGAACAAGAATAACACAAGGTTTAGGAAATAAAAACATTACTATAAAGACGTGCTGCGCCACGCCAGCTTTAAAACCTCATTTGAAGAGAAGTAATTGCAATGGCTATTATTTATGAACCCTAAAGAAGTATGTAACGGAATGCTTGCATTGATCGACTACCTCCGCCAGTTCAATGTTTTGCATTTAAATTGAAATATTTATCCATTCATATGGTGTAAATCATACTACGTTGGCCACCGTTTATCTTGGCTGAGGTGCCCATTGCTTTTCCTCGCGGGCTCTTTCACTGGAGCGTGTGGCTGAAATTGAGTGAATTTGATTACAAACACATCGCCCCTGTGTGGAGATGTTATCTCGGTGTTATCTTAATGTCACCCTCCGCGTGCAGGGCTGCGCTAATTTAATCGTCGTTTTAGATATGATTATTTACTCCTTAGGAAAGAGACAATCTATACCGATGCACAATCCTTTATTCAATTGGAAACCGAAATGCTTGAAATTAATTGGCAGAGAAGTTAAGAAATATTCTTATGAAAGCTCCCGAAATGATTAGCATGGGGCTCATCCAAGCAAAACACAGCCATTAAAGGAATAGATCACCCGAAAATGAAAATTCTGTCATCGCCCTTTGTTTCTCACACAGAGCTACCGTGTGTTCAGAAGACTTGAAAGCATGAGTAATAAGGAAGTTGGAGGCTATATGAATTTGACTGGACAGAAAAGCATGCTATTTGTATAATAGTCTACTCAGAAGTGAGTAAAATGGTAGGCTATAGCATTGCTTCAACCATTACGCAGGGCAGTCGTTGAACCTAATGACTCCCATGCGGTGATGCTAATTTTCAGGCCTCCTTTAACACCTCCTGCTAATTTGCAGTCAGCGTAATGTGTTTCTTTTTTGCAATTTCTTTTTAGCAGTTACTTCAAAGTTAAACTCTTTTTTTATGTGGGTTCAGTTGTTGTCCAGAAAGAACAGAGTGAAACATTCTTTGAGACATAGCATAATATTTGACTTGCAGGCCATGCTAGTTTTGATGAGGTTAATAGCATAGGTCTCGCTGCTCATGCACAGATGAAAGGATGACCACACGTCCATGTAACATATTTTGTACCGAGCCTCGGGGTACTTCTCTTTAACATGCATTCTCAAAAGTCTGCCTAACACTTCCACATGAGGAGATATTCAGCTTTAATCAACTGCCTCTCCTGCCTATTTCACTCTGGTATTCTTTGAATTAGATACACTGTGTTTCCTCTTTGAAGTTCAATTTGAATTTCATTTTTGTATCCACATTGATCATTTCCGTTTTTTTTATTTCTTCTTTAAATATAAAAACTTGTGTCCTCATGGAAGTTTTGATTGAATTTGAGAATTTGTATGCAATGTTGGGTGTCTCTTGATGAAATAAAAGAAAACATCTGGACGTTCTTACCTTTTCTTGACTATGTCTAGACCCTGATCCCATTTTATCTTGACCAGCTGTATCCCGGGATCATGTTGCGCTTGGTTGTCCTCACTCCCTGGCTGGATCGTAAAAAAATAACAACATAAACCAAAAAGGCTTTACTTTTCCACATTATTCCATTATATTCCATCAGAATCATTCCCTCATTATCTCTTATACAGGGGTTCCCAAATAAAGTGAACCTATAGCTCACACTGAGTTCCCAAATGCATGTTATACTCGTAACAAAAAAAAAAAAAAAAAATGAGATGGGAGGAAAAATCATAATTTAATGTTTTTGTGTTCCCTCACAAAAGTTTTGCATTCCCCCGGAGAAACGTTTAAAACTTTCTAAATGTTTGCGTTTCCCCAAGAAACTTTTGAGTTCTTTGAGAGTGAACGCAAAATTTCTTAGTAAACGCAAAACGTTTGCGAGAGAGCACATTGTATTGAAATACCTATAAGTTTTCTCCCATCTCTCATCCCTTTAACACATTCTGTTGTCTATAAGTAACATCGCACCTACATGTCTAATAACTCTCATTAGAGTGTTAGTAGAGAATCAGTAGACTGGTAGGGCTGGGTTTAGAATAAGTTGACATGAAGTTGCTTATAGTCATTAGAATGTCTGTTGAGGGAGCATCACAATAAAGAGTATTAAGATGTTAAAGGGATACTCCACTTTTTTTTGGAAATAGGCTCATTTTACAACTTAAACAGTTGAGTTTTACCGTTTTCGAATCCATTCAGCCGATCTCCGGGTCTGGCGGTACCACTTTTAGCATAGCTTAGCATAGTTCATTGAATCGGACAAGACCATTAGCATCTCTCTCAAAAAAATGACCAAAGAGTTTCGATATTTTTCCTATTTAAAACTTGACTCTTCTGTAGTTACATCGTGTACTAAGACCGACGGAAAATGAAAAGTTGCGATTTTCTAGGCTGATATGGCTAGGAACTATACTCTCATTCCTGCGTAATAATCAAGACACTTTGCTGCCGTACCATGAGTGCAGCAGGCGTAATGATATGACGCAGCGCCTGAAAATAGTCCCCAGCTCGGTAACTTGCAACGTGACCGGGACTAAGTTTGTCTAACCTATTAGACCTATTTTCAGGTGCTGCGTCATATCATTACGCCTGCTGCACTCATGGTACAGCAGCAAAGTGTCTTGATTATTACGCAGGAATGAGAGTATAGTTCCTAACCATATCAGCCTAGAAAATCGCAACTTTTCATTTTCCGTCGGTCTTAGTACACGATGTAACTACAGAAGAGTCAAGTTTTAAACAGGAAAAATATCGAAACTCTTTGGTCATTTTTTTTTAGAGAGATGCTAATGGTCTTGTCCGATTCAATTATCTATGCTAAGCTATGCTACAAGTGGTACCGCCAGACCCGGAGTTCGGCTGAATGGATTCGAAAACGGTAAAACTCAACTGTTTAACTCTGGGGGAGTTGTAAAATGAGCCTATTTCCAAAAAAAGTGGAGTATCCCTTTAAGCAGACAGTCTACTAATACTGTAATGACAGTTAGTTGACATGTAGTTGCAATGTAACTTATAGTCAACAGAATGTTCAAAGAGGACCATCAAAATAAAGTGTTACCCATATTTTATTCCACCACCATGTCCCTTTAGGGTCTCCGTGTACACACAACACTTACAGAGACCACTTGTGAGAAGCAGCACACTCGGTTTACTGTGAACCGAGCTGCTATATTATAAATTAACACAGTGCTGCTCTTCACTCTGAAACATGTAGTACAACGTTTTGATATATAACATTTTCAGTTTTATTTAGATTAATTGTGAAGATGAGTTAGTTTAATGTTACATTCGATTTCATTAATTATTAACTTTTCAGACAGAAGACAGACAGAAGACAGAAGGCCATTAAAAGCATCCTGCATCCTCCCATGTATAGTCTTCAACCTTCCTACTTTGCATGCTTCGATGTTTCAATCACATTCACCCAACACATTTGATCACTTGGATGATCAACAGAAAGACTGGAAAGCATATGTCTGACAACTTTCAATTTCCCTTAAAAATGCGTGACTATTTATAAAAGTTCTGGCCACTCTCTCCTTGGTGCAGTAGACAGAGCTTCCATTTCCCTGATGGATTGGCTGTCATATTCCGACAGTGCAGTGCTTCTTTTAGTTTATAGACGTCTCTGTGCTCCTGACGCCACAGTGTGCGCTGTCGTTTTTCTCCCTTATCATCCTGCTGCTTTGCTCGGCTCCTAGACATAAACACAAACAAGCAACTAGGGAGGAATATTATTACATATTTATTCCAGCTCTGAAACTTTCTCCTTAATGCAAGTCACTAAGCAGCACAAATGGAATTACTATTCCCTAATTATGTCTCCTTTAATTCAGCTTTGTTTTGTTGGATAGTTCAGAAGAAATTAAAACAGCCAGACATGCTTCATTTAACATCACAACCGACATAACAAATACTCAAAGATAGATACGCAAATTATTACGTTTTGGCGTCACTACGGAGAAAGAATGGTTTGCATGTAAACTCGGACAACAGGTTATTTCAATAAGCTGATTTTTGTGAGTTATCAGCGTACTGGTAATGAGCTGATTGAGATGGTAATGTCTCAAAATGAGCAGGTAACGAATGTGCTCCAATGTGACGTCTCGTTGGAACAGACCCCGCCCATGACTGACACAGAATCTGCCCTATTAGCTTAGCTCCTCCCCTGAGTGAGTTCGTTTTTGGCAGATTTTGGCACGTAGTCTGGGAAATCTTCCGGCAAATTTAGATTTGCTCTGCAAGTAGTCTGGCAAAGAGCCCATTCAAGCCGATTTCTAATCCGTCCAAATCGCGGCACCAATCAGAAACGTTGAGGCGGGCTTTACACGATGACGATCGCTCTGATTGGTTTTAGGTCTATCCAATTGCGCCCAGAGGCATTTGAGCGACGTCCGTTGGTGAAGCGCACCAACTTTTAAATGCATTATTATATTCAAATTGCAAACACATGAGGACAGTCTCCATGAAAGACCCACTGGCAGATGAACGTGCTACTACATTTCTCTCCGAAACGGTAGGAAATTAAATTAGATTTAATAGAGGATTTTAACTGTGACAAGATGATTGACAGGGCAGTTTACGTGACAGGATGCACGCGACAGATCCGTCCGATAAAGATGACGAAGTAGTATGTCCCAAAGCTTGCCTACTTTTTTGCTACACATTCAAAAGTAAATACCTTTTCTTCACAAAAAGAGTACATACTTTTATGGTGTAGTGTAACTTAGCCGAATTGGGACTCAGCATATGGCTTTACACGATGACGATCGCTCTGATTGGTTTTAGGTCTATCCAATTGCGCCCAGAGGCATTTGAGCGACGTCCGTTGGTGACGCCCCTTTGGAAATGAGTTATTAATGAAGCTTTGCCAGACCATAACTCAGTTACTACTGAGAATGGTCTGGTTTTAACCAGGCTACGAGGCACGAGCTGTACAGGCTCCGTCCTCTTCTGGAAAGGGGGTGGTGAGCATCAGCTCATTTGCATTTAAAGATACATGCACGAAAATGGGATGTTTTTGCTTCAACTCAAAAATTGCCATTTTGAGCTGAAACTTCCCTGGGGACACCTAAGACTTACATTACATCTTGTAAAAAGGTGCATAAAAGCTCCTCTTTACTGTGGTTCATTGTTTCGTAGGTTAGCGAGTCTACTTGCTTTCATGTGTTATATGTTTTTATGCATGAGTATGCAGTAAAGCATTGATAAATTGAATGATTGTGCATGTTTGGTTCCTATAAGCATGTGTTAGTCTGTTTATCTGTTTATTTAAGTTTATCTATGTTGGTGCAGTAAATTACTCCACTCATGTTTCCGTGTGTAAGCGCACGTATGTGACCTAGTGGACATTGTCTTCCTGGTAAATCTGGTTCTTCCTGCAGGCCTGTATGTGAGCGTGGGCTTATCAGCGTCGACCAGAGTCTCCCACATTCCCAGCCACCTCCGTTGCCTGAGAGGAAAATAAATTGCACCCATGCAGTTAATAAGAATGAGAAATATTGAGTGAGACTCACACAACCATTACAAAGAGTGAGAGAGGGAGAGAGAGGGAGAGAGAGAGAGAGAGAGAGAGAGAGAGAGAGAGAGAGAGATGTTTTGAAATGTCTGAGATAAACTTAAGTGTCGCAAACAATGTTTTTGGTCCATGAAACGAAACATCTCTCCATGCCTTCATTTTCTTCTATGGTTGGTCATAATGAACAACTAGATGCGGTTTCTCTGGCACCAACAAACCACTAAACTACACGCGCACACACACACTAACTTACCTCCTCCTCAACCTACCAAAACAAACACTTATTTCCATCACATTACGCCGGAAGTGTCACGGGTGCATATTGAATTCCCTTCACCGGTGTGACTGTGTCTATGACAGGTAATTACATATTGAATGCTCTTTTTGTTCATTTATTTCCTGGAGAGGGAAATCCATCTCTTGCATGGTGAGACTGTGTCAAGAAATTTCATTTTTTATTTTCAGGTTCAAACGTTACATGTGCTACCAGAGCCAAGTGGAACTAGAACCATCATTCACTGATTTATAGTGAAATTGCATGAAATTACCATAGTTATTTTATTTACGGTTTCAATGCTCTACATTATGCATAGTGCAAAATGCGCTAAGATAAGCCATAAACATAGCACAAATGGTGAAATTCAGATTAGTCCCCTTTATTTGTTTGTTTTGAGTTGTGATGTATGTGTCTGTATAGATGTTTGGTTATAAATATGTATATATATTCAAAGGCAATGATTTCACCACATTGTTCAATTCAAAGACTAATTCTGTCTCTTGGAGGAAAATTAAGATTTCTGTCATGAATCTAAAGTGTCAGACTGCAATTTGTGTCTCTACTTGTCATTACAAACTACGATAATATTACCTGAAGGAACTAGCTTTTAAGACAGCATTAGTGTTAAAGTTTTAGTTTAGGTTTCTGGCTTTGATTCTGCACAAATGAACTGCAGTATCAAAGCAGGTTATCATTAGACTCAGGGTACATTTACATGACAACGATGTACTAAAATTGGAAACGTTTTTCCTTTGTGTTTTTTAAAAGTTTCACATACAGACTACCCTGGTAATCCAGAGTTCTCGCAAAAGCACAAGTTGAATTTGCTCAGCGAGTTACTCTGGTGTCGAGTAATGATGCTCATTAAATATGCCCCTCGATCTGAGCTGCACCAATCACATCGGGTTATCTGATATAGGCGGGCCAGAGGCGAGCTAAACGGATGACGACAGCGCTGTGACGTCGAAGTCATTAGTAAACATTGCAAGATGGCTATGGATGAACACCAGTTGTTTGAAACGGCTTTGGTCGCTACAATGAACGAGTTAGACTTGGCTTTTTATCTAAAACAAGAACAGAAGACGCCGCTCGAATCGTTCCTTTGCAAGAAGGACGTTTTTGCTGTTTCGCCGACCGGATACAGTAAGAGTCTAATCAGAGAATGTCTAATAAGGTTAGCTCCGCTGGTAGCTGGGGTTTATTGTTGTGATTGGTCGTAGCGTTATCCAATTGCGTGCAGCGAGATTTTCAAATGCACACTTGGTGCCGCCCCTCGAGCTGGCCGATTTTCATTAGTCGACGCCAGACCATTAATCTTTTAGATTTAGGTCTGGATTTCCAGGCTACATACAGACAACAATGTTGTTAAAATGACTAAAAACGCTGTTACGCATGCCAGGCCAGTAGTTGGCGATGTCACATTTCAAAGAAACTTTAGGCTTCCAAAACGCTGTTGTCGTGTAAATGAACGGCCAAAACACATAAAAAGTTTTCTGTTTGTTAGTTGAAAACGGTCATTGTAAATGCCCCCAAAGTGCAAGTTTTTGAAAACGATACCGCTATCGTCTCCGTGGCGTGAAAACTAAAAAAAACTGTGAATTTGGATAATATGTATGCGTATTACTAGGCGCGTAGTGTTTTTTAACATAATGACATCGCCAGCTACTGGCCTGGTGTGTGAATTACATCTTTTTTTTGTCGTTTTTGCCGATCCATGTGAACGGGATTGTTTTCACAACATTGTCATCTGTACGTGAAAAACATTTCCGTTTTTAGTACATCGTTGTTGTGTAAATGTACCCTAAACTGTTAAATAGGCAGACCGCTGAATCTAATTCAATGGGAGATTTAAAATGTAATCTTAAACATCCACACACAAAAAATATATATAAAGACATATGCATATTAAAATATTTTAATTAACAAGAAATTATAAAATAAATAAATAAAAATAATACAAACTTTATATAATTGAATATATTTAAATATAATATAATTAACATATAATTAATATAATGAAAATGTATTATTAACATTTCAATAAAATATTAATAATATATTTATATAAATACGAATAAATAATATATATTTAAATCATTATTTAATTAATATAAATTATGTACACACAATTCAAATTAAAATAGATAAGAACACGTATTTGTGGTGCACCTGCATGCATCTAAATGTGTGAGTGTGCATTGTATTTCTGTCAGAGGATTCAGCAGAACGATGCATTGCTTCAGTGTGTTGGATTAGGGTTGGTTATGCTTCCCTTTGGCTGGTGTGTGACAGCCCAGCAGGCGCATGCTGCATTCCCCTTACAGAAGACACTGCAGACTGCCTGAACTGCTGGCTGCGGTGCTAAAGTGTGTGTGCTTTCAATTCGATGCAATTGCTAAACATCTCTTTTTACACACACCTGCCAATGATGTTGTTGACATGCATTATAGTTACAGCACTGAAAAATAACCGTTGCCACTTGAGAATGTATTTGCAATGATTGCATATGTATTGCTATTAAAGTCTGAAACCACTACATACTGTACATATTAGGCTAGTTTACTTCTATATATATATATATATATAGCCTATATCATAACTTAATAAAACGTTTTATAAATACCAGGTTTTCAGTGCTCACATTAAGGCCTACTGTACATACAATGTTGTTAAGCATTCATCATTTACTGCTAAAACAAAAAGTGTCGAGATCAGTTCACAGTATAGTCCCTTCGGAGGACATGTTCTTCTACAGTTTCCCTCAAAACCCGATTCATTTGCACATGCCAGTCCATTACGTACCTGTTTCGCTCCAATACATTTCATACGTCCCACACATGATACTTCACAGGGAAATATACACGAACGATCACTCACGTCATTTGAATTGCCCTGCATCCATCACAGGCCCCCAGATCGCTGTTTGGCTCAAAGTGTGCTCTGAAATACTCATATTCATTTCCTCCTGATTATGTCAAGCTGATGGCAGTGATTACCCTCCCTTACACAGACACACACACACACACACACACACTAGGGTTGCTCATTGCACAGAACATAATAAACAATTTACACATCATTAGCTTTGTTTTGATCATATTTGTTTGACAAAGTGTCTAGCTTGCGTGGCAGGCAGGCCTGTTATTTGCCATATCAAGAGGAAGAGCACAGGGAAAACAGCCTGTTGGGGTATGAGGCATTAGTTTGTGTGATTAATTAGCATGCATCTGTCTGCTAAAAATTCATACGGGCTTTGCATTTTCTGAGTGGCGTTTACATTTTTAGGAGTGGATGCGAGCCTGTATGTTTGTGTTAGTGTCTGTCATGTCAAATGTTGAATACAGAAACCATGTTCATTATCTTTATACATGTATTTCACTCCCCCTCTCTCTCTCTTTCTCTCTCTCTCTGTGTGTGTGTTGAGGGGCTGTTATGTGCATATTATGTTCAAAGCCAGAGAAAATGTTGCCGGTTCTGTCAAATTTAAGGGTTACAAACTGCCTGCAGAGGGCACTGTACATTAGAGCAAAGAAATAGTGACTGCTGCCATCAAACCACAACATCAGAAGAATAGTTCAGCCAATGCTCTGATATGTATCTGTAGCTCTTTTAACCAAAGCTAACACTAAAAATGTAAATATCAGACAACACATTAATGGTGATGTGTGTAATTTTCTGGATGTTAAATAATCTCCTTTCTAAACTTAATATGCAGAGACAAATGAAAGCTTTAGCGTAAGTTCTGCCGGGAAGACTCAATTGTTACGTCACTTATTACCTTCTCATCTAACCAATCGTGTTCTAATATTTGTAGTATAAAAGATCGGTACTTACACATGTCTGAGTTCGCAGATGCTGACGCCTACATTCACCTCCACCCTCCCCACCACCACCAGGATGGTCCCTTCCCCTCCATCCTCCCCACATCCACCAGGATGGTCCCTTCCCCTCCATCCTCCCCACCTCCACCAGGATGGTCCCTTCCCATACCTCCCAGGGGTTCGGCTGCGCCCCTGCCTTTGTCTTCAAGCAGGAATTGCAGATTCTGTACCCTTGGGTTGCGAGTTACGGACGGGGCCTACGCCAAGGAACTTTATATCATAATTTTATATCATAGTTAATAAATGTACACTTGTTACAGTATTTTGCCTCCCGAGTATTTCTGGTACACCTATAAGTCATCAAATAAGTTTTTCTTTTTCTTCCAAGGGGTCAATGTTTAGTTGGTTAGTATGGCCCAGCTAGACCCTTGGTAGACTAACAACACCATCTGGAGCCCAAACATATGAAACTGCCATTGAGATTAATGGGACTGCTGACATATTTTTCCAAGTATTACTGACCTCCTTCGTAAATTATATAGGCACCGTCAAAAGCATCCTATTACACATACTTTTGCACTATTTTATGCTATTTTGTTGTATAAGTCATGTGAGTAGTGTATTTACACACAAAAAAAGGCCCTGCTACGGCCCTGTCCCAAATGGAACACTTCATATGCACTTGCGGTCTTGTGGACTTACAAAGTCTTGTTTCAAATCCCATTTTATTGAAATGGAAAACGACAAATGCTTTGGTGCTGTAAAAAAGGTTAAGTGTTCTATTGGACACCATTAGGTCACTTGATGGAGTTTTTCGGTTCCTTGCCACTGTTGCCTTTGGCTTGCTCAGTTGGGGATATTTAATTTAATTTTATCAATCAATAAATTCCACTAGAAACAAACCTTGTTGTATTATTTTAATTGAATACTGTGAAGCTGCTTTGATACAATCTGTATTGTGAAAAGCGCTATACAAATATACCTGACTTGACTTGACTTGACTTCTATTTGAGACAACACTACCCTTTAGCACATTTTTTAAATTCATTCACCATATGGCAAAGTTCAAAATGTATACTCTATCACAGCATTCTTACGTTCAAAAATATGTAGATGGTGTGCAATGGAAAATGCTTTTTAAATAGAAGAGGCTTTTTAAAACTTGAAAAAGCATCTTAAAATTGTGTCGCTCATGGGACAAGGCACAGAAAAACAGTGAGATGCAATGCATATTATGTGCAAAAATATGGAAATAAAATGTACTGTTTTGTAAAAAAAGTATCAAATTATTCTCAAAAAAAATTAAAATAATTTTCATTAATTGAAATAAAGATGAAAAAAGAATACATAATATATATAAGTGATGTCAAATCGATTTATCGAGATTAATCGCTATAAAAGTTTGTTTACATAATATATGTGTATATATTATTATGTTGATATATATTATATTTCTGTGTGTGTGTATGTGTCTGCACATGTTATAACTGTATATATATTTTGGTGCATCATATAGGCTTGATAATAGCAACATTGTCTCAACCATTGTTTTTTCTGACCAATAGATAGGAGAGTGTTTGGGGAAACCAGTGTGAAAATCATTTTCTCAGTTCTTTTCAGTGATGCCTGCAGAACAAAAATGACACTTTTGAAGACATTCTGGCATAGACGCTTTTTGAAAGCCCATTTATATCTTCCATTTTAAAAAGAATGTAATGCCAGTATCTTGTGCATTGTGTGAAAAAAAAAAAAAATCGAATTATTGTTAATGCTAACTAAAAATGGAGGCTATGATGACATTCTGGCATGTTTTGAAACCACATTTATATATTCAATTATAAAAAGCATGTTATTATGTCAACTGACAATGCTAGTTAGGCTATAACTTGAAAAAGCAAAACAGAAGTTGCAGGGAAACTTGGTAAATACAGATCTTGGTGGTAAACCTTTTCTGAAGCCTGCACTTAAGCTCTTCTTCTGGCATCCACCACCCCAATCAGGTGTCTGCAGAGAGCTTAAAGCTGCACATTGTCAGAGTAAAGGCGGTTTGGGACTCTTTGTGCTGTGTTTGTGTTGACAGCGGGTCTCCAAGTGACTGTTCCCAGAGTGTGAATCCCCAGGCTGGTACTGACACAAAGCTAGTTCTGAATGAAGGGCTGAGGTTGCATTCTGGCCCTTGCTTTCCAACTAAACAACCCCCAATACAGATTCACCATTACTAAAAATTAGACTAGGGTGGAAGAGTTATCATCTGTGTAGCCATGTGTCCTGATGTCACACAAACAACATTTGCATATGCATTTTCATCAGGAAGATTACTTTTTTCACATCTGCAATATCACTTCTGCAACAGTTACGATTGAATATGTATTTGCGCCTGACTCTTTAAGTTGTTTGTTTATCAGATGTAACATTACTGCATGTTGAAAGATGAAGTGTGTATTGTTTAAATGATAAGTTCACCAACAAATTAAAATGCTGTCATTCTACTCACCCTCATATTGTGTGAAACCTGTCTGACTTTCTTTCTTTAGTGGAACACAAAATATGTTTTGAAGAATGTTCCGGTCATTGCAATAACAATGAATGGGGAGTAAAGATTCCAAGCTTCAAAAAAAAAAAAAGCAAAATCACCATAAATGTATCATAAAAGTGGTAGGCTATATACAACTCATGCACTATATTATAACTAAGTTGTCTAAAGTAGTAAAGTATTACGTAAAAAAAAGACAACATTTGGCGATGCTTGTGGTGCAGAAATTACATTCTTTACCTTTTAAACAGAATGATTTACTTATTGTGGCATTATGATGAGTAGCCTACAAAATAATATAACACACATTATTTTCCCTCTTTTAAAAAAAAGCAAAAATCTGCGTTACAGCGAATCATTAATAGAAGTCAAGTCATCTTTATTTAAATAGCACTTTATACACTACAAATCGTTTCAAGCAGCTTCACAGTAATACACAGGAAAATTACAGAATCAACGACATCAATAATACCATTATTCAGCTCGAGTCAGGTCTCGAGCTCTCGCAATGATGGGAAAGTTGCTGACCGCTAAAATGAACTTCTCCATCTTGCCTCGACACTCTCCACTGCAGGACGGCGGATCACGAGAGCTCCACAGACTTCACTCCGGTTAGTCGTCGTCGCTCACGAAAGTCGCTCTTCATTTGCATAAAGTTAAACACATCTCAACTTTGTCACGTCGCTGGACACACGGTCACCGCCACAATCGCCAGCTCTCTGTTGAAATGAATGGGGTCATGTCACTTTGTCGTTGCGTGTCGCTTATTGCGGTTTGAATGCAGCTTAGATATCCAATTTTCAACTTGTTGCTATGACAACAGACCATCAAACCCTGAAATGACTATAAAATTGATTAAAACAGCTTTACAGCTCACACACATTTTAACAGAAGAATTAATGTCGCCAAAGTGCTTTTATAAAATTATAAGCTTCACATTTCTCCTTTTTAATCGTCCAAAAATTGGCCCCATTTAGCTACTTCCAATTGTAAGTGCTTTTACTGTAACCCTTTTTTAAAGCAATCTCAAAATCAGCTGCAGACGGTAGATCCTTTTCCTATTTAGCACCCACACTCTGGAATAGTCTTCCTAGCCTTGTTTGGGAAGCAGACACACTGTCAGTTTAAATCTAGACTAAACACTTCTCTTTCTACACATAACACATCATCAATTTATTTTAATCAAATCAGTTAAATGATTGTTAGGCTGCATAAATTAGGTCAACTGGAACCCGGGAACACTTCCTACAACACCCGATGTACTTGTTACATCGTAAAATGAATGGCATCTACTCTAATATTAGTCTGTATGTCTCATCCTTATCCCGAGGTTACCATAGTCATATCTAGATCAGATGGTGATGTCAGCAGAGACCGTGTCTACAAGACAATCCCCTGTGAAGGCCTTGTCGACATGACAGTCCTCGGCACAGACCTATGGCCAGCTTCAACTCTATACCGGCGTGATAAATCCGATCTTTAAGCAAAAGGAGCTGGATGAATATTTGAATGATACCGATCCCAATCCGAATTCTGACTTGTGATGCCGTCTGAATCATAATCACACAGTGTTTGTTCATTGGCCAGAAGAGAACTGACCCCCTGACTGAGCCTGGGTTCTCCATTCGGTCACCTGATGGAGTTTGGGTTCCTTGCCACTGTCGCCTCTGGCTTGCTTAGTCACTTAGACACTTAATATTCAACAATATTATTGATCGGACTGTAGGCCTACTGACTGAACTGAGCTGGACGATGACATAATTTTTTTTTGCAGAACTGCTTTATAGATGAAAAGAACTAATTTAATAATTGATGATCTTTACAAAGGAACTGAATCAACACTGAACTGACTTCAGCTGAACAACAGCCGAAATGCATCATTTTCCTGTTATCAGTGTATTGTATAAAGCGCTATATAAATTAAGATGACTTGACTTGACAAAGAAAATACGGTGATGAATCTAACTTCTTTTTTTGTGGTAATCAACATTGTTACACAAATGTTGTCGATTAATCTTAACTTGTATTGAATCTGGAACATTCATTTCATTTTAATCCATTTTGCCATTATCACTCTGTATAAACCTAAAGGCATTAATAGGGTTAGACAATCAACAACCAAACGCAACAACCCATCGCACACATGCAGGAAGCTTTGCAGAATGAGGAAATCGCAGTTAAATGGCTGCCATGCTAGGCTGCTTTGGCCGTCTAGCCGATTATCAGAGATGATTTAGCATCCCATGTTCCTCTGCTGGCGAGGTGTGATCCCGGAATGAAATTCAAGGCATGGCAGCTATCGTGACGCTATCAGCGAACACCCCAGATCAGAGGGGTGAGTCTGGGTGTCCTGGGGGGCGGGTATCTGCAGCTCAAGAACCAGGTTTTAGCCATCGCCAAATACACGCCACCCGCAAGTAAATTAAGCCAGGGCGGGAGGGGAAATGACCTCGAGTTTTCGAGATGTCCGGCTGACGTTGAAGGAAACATCAGGGAGGAAAAAGCTCGGAGGCCATATAAGCACTTTGCTCCGATTTATCTCCCTCCCTCCAAACTTCCCTTTCAAATGCCTGCAGGTAGAGAAGCGATTTCTACCTTGTATTTGAATAATTCCCCCTTCTAAAAAAAAAAAAGTCCCAGGAATATTAAACTAAAATCAGCATAGATCAGAGAAAAGGGATTATGGCTGAGTAGTAATCAGAGCGTCTCTCTGCTGTGAGTTTTTTCCTCTCTGTGCGTGAACTGAATCTGAATTGACACTGTATGGAAGATTTACATGTGACTCATGCGGCCATTGTGTGATAGCGACGAGGCACAAAAGACTCTAGTTTGAACATATTTAGAAGGAAGCACAAAATACTCTATAAATTAACGATCATAATTACAATTAAAGTAGGGCTGCCATTTTAACACATTCATTTGATACAGTTAATTATATTAAGAATAATATGTCAAATTTAATTTAAGCAGGCAGCACATAATGAGTAAGCAGCAGCCATACACGCGGGACAAGTTCATTGCATTCAAAAGATGATGTTCATATTGAAAAAAAGCCTTTTTTTTGTAAATTAAACTGCTTTTAACTTGACACAGCATCTTTAAATGGTGTAAGGCGCAGAAATACAGTGAGATGCAACTTAAACAAAATTAAATGTAAAATAAAATGAATTGTATAAAAACATTTATCAGATTATTTAAATATGAATTTCATATTTTAGAATATGGTATAAAGATCACCGTCAGTCATTGTTAACTAAAACTATTAGAAATTGTTTTCATTCATTTAATATTAGAAAAAAAAGTTTAAGTACTAAAATTGCTCAAACTAAAGGTAAAGGTAAATAGAAATAATAAAAAACTAATAAAAATCACAAAAACACACTAAATGACTAAAACTTAAAGTACAATTTAAATGAACATCGGAAATATAAAATAAAAGCTATTAATACATAATATAAGAGTAATTAAATAATACACTATTTCATGACATTTAACACATTTTTTATAAACATTAAATAAACTATATTGACTTCTAAAGTCACTTTTGATTTACTCATCTACCACAATAATAATAGTCAGGTTTTTGAATTGACATGTTCTTAGTAAATGCTGATATGTGCAATATGATTACAATTAATTTGATTGATAATTAAACTGTACAAATCACTTGACATCATTTTAATCAGCTGAATGCCTTGAAAGTATTTTTATAATTATGCCTTCAGGGGACTTGAAAAATCAATTAAAAACATTCTGTGAAGCATTTTAATTTTAAATATACCAAATATGATTTCCGTACATGACAAAAATAATACTACTACCACATAATTCAGGTTGCATAGGCTTGTTGTACACGCACTGCACCCAAGTGTGCACTCCCTTTAAACATCTCAATACTGTAAGTCTCACAAATATACTTGCTGAGCAGTGAAAGGTTCGCCATGCTGCTCAAAATTATTCAGAACTGGATTCATCTTGAAAAGCCAGATTGATCTATCAGAGCTGCACTGTTGACACGCTCTACACCGTGGCCTGTGCTTAAGATGCTAAACGCCTGCTCTCGGGGTGAGCGTTTGTGCTGAAATAAGCAGCGCACCCTCCATCAGTTTGAAGGAGTCTTTCTCCACCGTGCGCCCAAGTCATCCATAACAGGACAGCCATAAACATGCGCCGACCCAGGCAAGCAACCCTGGGAAAAGTTGAGGAAACTGCGCGTGTCTCTTTGAGCGATGGATAATGCATTCATTCAATCACAGGCTTGTCAGAGGAGCATCCCTCCCTAGATAAGAGTATGTTTGATTTCTTAAAGCCCGAGCACTGATTGGATGGGGGAATTGTTGTCTGTTGTGTGTGTGCGTGTGTGTGTGTGTGCGTGCAAATGAGCATTTTACAATCTTCTCCGTTGCTTCCTATTAATTTGTTTTGATTTTTCTTGTATTCCTCGGGGCCTGTAGCTCATTAGCAGTGATTAATCGGTGAGTGCCGCTGCTTTGGTGCATGCCTCCATTTGCTGAGCCTCCATTTTGAGCCGGACCTCGTTCCAGAGTGTAACTCCACCAGCAATATGTTCAAAGTTAATTCAGGCTTACATGGAAAGCACATGGCATTGCCCCTGCATTATAAGTTAACACTCTTATTAATTATCAGTTCTCAATGGGCTGACAGCATTGTTAAACGTTCATTTTAAAAGGAAAATGTGATATTATTGTCACTCTTTAAAACAAGTAGTAGGCCTATGTGTAGCCTACATGTTTTTTTTTTTTTTTTTTTTTTTAAGGTGCCACACAGGGTTAGGGTTAGCCCACCCTAGTTTCCGCCACAGAAAAAAAACTATTTAAAAGATAATTGCGACTTTTTATGACTTTTTCTCTCACATGAGTTGTAAAGTCAGAATTGCGTGATAAAACTCGCAATTGCGGGAAATAAAGTCAGAATTGCAAGATTTAAACTCGCACTTGTGAGAAATAAAGTCAGAATTGCAAGATTTAAACTCGCACTTGTGAGAAATAAAGTCAGAATTGCCAGTTTATATCAGATTATAACTCGCAATTTTGAGTTTATATCTCTGTATAACTCGCAACTGTGAGTTTATATCATGCAATTCTGACTTTCTAACTCGCAATTGTGAGGTTATATAACGCAATTCTGAATTGCGACATAATAATACATGCGATATATTATTTTTTATTCAGTTGTGGAAACAAGCTTCCATTGCCACACTTTTTCTGACCATCTCACACACATTATCATAGTGGGGACTTTTCATTGACTAATTCATATCTTGAGCTAATGATACTTTCTATGATTTTCTACATGATATTTCTACATTTTCATTAAAAGGACAGTTTACCTAAAACTTCTGTCATCATTTACTACATATATATTTTACCTGGTGTTTTTTGAGAAGTCTCTTATGCTCACCAAGACTGCATTTATTTGATATTTGAAATATAACTTGTATTAAAGTGCAAGAAAATAAAAGCTTATCCTCGCTGACGCTTAACAGAGGCGCTTAACAGTGATGTCACGTCACATTTAAGAGCATCAAAACGCCATTTGTTGTTTGAATTTTATCTGGGACTTTGTTTCTTATCAGAAGTGACAAAGCACTTACTGGATGAGAGGCACGCTACAAATTATGTTTGGTGTTGGAAAAAACGCGGATGGCAACCTCTGGCTTGAACTACGGATTCCAACACAATCTCACGTCGATTCCTAACTATTTTAAGATTTGCTGAATTGGTGGCTAATTTGTATGAATTTGTACGATCTCACTCGTGTGTTTTCGTAAGATGCGTTCAGGTTTAGGGGCGGGGTTAGGGGTTGTCCTTCATAATGAAGTTTCACGTTCAAATCGCCACCTCGTAGATCGGGTCGGGATCAGATAGAGCATAGAGCCTGTTTTAACTTTGCTGTTTTTTAACTGTTAATGCATTATTGTCACATTAACTTTGACAGCCCTAAATTCAGCACGTAGCCTATCTCATATAGGCTATATATCTGTGATCTGCCCTCTCTTTGCCAAGCCCTGCCAGGAAAGGATGCCATAGTAACAAAGTAGGTAGGAACTTATCACAACACTGCAATATCTCCAAAGTGCTCTCTGCTTATGACGGATTCAGCCTTTCAAATCTGAAACATCGGCTCTGTCCTCTTCAAAATGCGCCTCAGTCCTGTGAAGCACAGGCACCGCTGCCGGTTGGCCACCGCACACGGAGAGAGAGAGAGAGAAAACACTGAAAGGAAACAGCGCGAGGAGAAGGGAGGAATGTAAGAGATTTTATTTGCTCTTTGGAGCAAACAAACAAAGCCCCTGAAACGGCACGGAGGAGATTGTGCCTGGCAGCTCAGAAGGGCCACCACCATTTTAGCACTGATGCTTCTCCAGACTGCACTAGCCTGATAAAACCACACAGTTAATTGTCTTGCTGTTTCATCAAACTTAATTTTGCTCCAATTATGGGGGAAAAAAGTCAAGAAACTGCCTGGCATTCCTTAGTATTCATGTAGGCCTACTAACAGAGAATATGCAGTAGAGAGCTTTCATAGATTTGTTAGCAGGTGATGAATGCCATCTGCTTCTCTCTGAATGATAATTCATGTCTTACTGTCCTTTGAAATGTGCCAGAACATTTTTGTACGTCAAAAACTATGTTATTTTAGGACAGACATAGTGTCAAAGTTGGAGTATAGGCAAATATTTGATCAATATCCAGTATGCAAATCTTACTGTATTGCATATCTTCAAAAAGACGCAATATTTCTAAACCTTAATGTTAAATTTTTCACAGCCTTTATGTTTGGAGACTCCAATGCTGTATGCATAAAAACAATATATTTCAAAACTAACCTGTCATTTTCTCTTCAAATACTTTGAATAAGTTCTTCTGACTAAATCAAAACACACAAGGCAGATATTACATTTCTACAGTGTATACAACAATCAGACTATTATTTCATGTGAACCTTCTTTGGATTCAATAATGTTTTTTGTTTTTTTATTTCTCATAAGGTTTCAACCAGCCACTTCAGTGTAAAGTATATTGAAATATCATCATAGGGTCACCCAAACAAAGAATTAAAGGGATAGTTTAGCCCAAAATTCTAATTTGGTTATTATTTACGGCTTGTGAACATGCAAGCCTAATGCCTGAAGTGAATGAAATTTGACAGCTATTAAAGACTGTCAGCTTGTTTCTCACATAAATCTATAGTTTGGGTTCAGAAGCCTGGAACAAGATATATGGACCTTTACAATATTTTTATGATAAATTTTGTCTATTTTTGTAGCTATACATCAAGTCACCATCTACTTTTGTGGTATAGAAAAGAGCAGCTGGAACACTGCATTAAATAATATACTGCCACCACAGCTGAAAGAAAATCACAATTTATTTGTCATCAGGGAAGACATTAGGGTGAGTAAATGATGACGGTATGAATTCATTTTGGTTGCCATCACGCTTCCCGTAGTGGCATCATGCCATGACTGTGTAGAGAGTGTACGCTCAGCTCATATTCTGGACAATAATGTGTACTTGAAAAGAAATGGGCTGTGTCCTAGATGGCCTTTTTGAATCCTTGAAAGATTCTCTCTCAAAACAAAGCACATCTATACCGTCATTAAACGCACCTCCCTTTTTGAGGTGGGCTTGGAGATAGTGGGTATACCAGGGATAGTGAGCTTGGTATTTTAGTGTTAACTAATTAACATCCATCCTTCAAGCTGTCTGGATGAATGCGCTATGGGGAAGGAGAGAGAGGGAGCTAAATGCCATGACTCGTGCATGAATTTCAATTAGTCCAATCAGCCGTGATTTTCATGCCGCTGTCAATAATAAGTAGAATTGTGGGCTTATCTATGTTTGCCATGCTGTTTGTGATTTTCTTTCTGATACCCAAAGGAGTGAACTGTGCTCTATCCTTCCAGCATAAACTGAGGAGTCAGCAGGAATGTGCTGTGTATTCTGGGCGAGTTCTTACACACCCTTTTAAAGTGGCTTATAAGGTGTTGGAATTATAATTTGAAATTCACTGTTGCCATTCAACTTTTTGGAAAACTGTTGGGAAAGCGATTTAATGTATAAAAATGTGCATTATTACAACATAGGATTATATTTGTCTTTGTTTAGACTAAATGTAGCATTGTTCTTTCCTCGCAAACATATGAAAACAGTAAGTTCTTTATTTGGTTAGCTAATAGCAGATGAAAAAAGTTCAGAAGAGTGGCAAAATTACTACAAAGTTTATCCTAAGTACAGTACAACTCCTGAAAGTAAGAGTTTGGAAACCAAAGGCTACTTTTCTCTCCAAACCTCCCCAGATTTGAAAAGACGTCATCGTCCTGTCTTTCTAAAAGTGCTTGAACATCAGAGGAACTTACAGTGTGCAATAAAAAGAGGCTTTATAATTCTGAAGCTCTTCCACTTAAAATAAAAATAACATCTTAATTTGAGATTTTGAAGCACTACTTTGAAGCCTCCTGCCTCACGGACACTGAAGAACGATTAGCATATGTTAGCATGCAGGCTTGAAGCAACTAAGCTAGATATACATACATAAAGAAGCAGTTATTATAAACCGAAAAGCATAGAGTGATATACGTCCAGTTGCTCACTTCACCTCACCAGTGTTGTCAGTGATTAACTGTCTAAAGTTAAGACCAAGTTAACAAATGTTACATATAGGTAACGAAAACTAAATTCAGAGTAGCAAGCCACATTAATGAAAAAAAAAACAACAAAAAAACAAATGCAAGGGTAGAAATGATTGTGAATGCAAATGTACATTTTATAATATATGTATACATACACTATACCGTTCAAATGTTTGGGGTCAGTAATATTTTTTATGCTTTTGAAAGTTTTTAAGCTAAGCTTGGATCATAGACAGTAAAAGAAATGGACACAGCGACCCCATTGGAACTCAATTGAGACAAGTGAAGCCCATTTTTAGCGATTTCTTAGCACTTCCTTTCCTGACGCGCAGACTCAAACCGAGCAAAGCTTTACACGGACCACGTGAGCAACCCGTCTGTCTTCTAGTAGCTGTGCCAAGAGAAATCTGAATCATTCCCTTCCGAATCTTGCAGAGACGGAGAGTGTGAGTAGGAGCTGTCCATAAGCTAGGAGCAGGAGCAACTTTTGCTAGGTATTCTGATTAATTATATTGTCATTTTGCCTCCACGTCCCCCCGATTGCCCGCAAGCTTCTCCTCCCGTCCATACGGTAATCTCTCTACTGTGCGACAGAGAGTCGCGTGGTTATGACGCAATCGTTAGCCTACTTTTACAAAAACTGCTTCTACGGGGCCATAACATAAGCTACAAGGTAATGGAGCATTTTATACATTGTCGTGTTTCTTTAGAAATAAATAATGGACAAATGGAGTCTTTAAACGCCTCAGATGTAAAGTTATTCGCTGTCAAAGTGACGCCAAAATGAATGGGAGTCAATGGGATGCTAACTGCAGGTGAAGTTCTGCTACAAGATGGCGACACGCGGCCGACTTCAACTTCCGGTCGACTTACTTCCCCCCTGGCTTGGATGGATGGATGGACGGACAGAAGAGAAAACTGACCATAAACTGTTAACTATTGATATGGATCAACAGGAATTAGTTAAGCTAGTCAACATGTTCACAGCAACTTATCTGAATAATAACACAACTAGATTAACGGTACAGACATCTAAAGGAAACTGTATCGCCCCCCTGAGTACTGGAGACTTTAGGCAGCTTATGTTCAATGATACTGGAACAGTATATTGACTTCAAAAGTGACTTTTTGTAATGTCTATTTAGTGATTCACTCAGCCAAAATAATGTCATGTCTTTAATTATTTTAATTTGGGGACTTTTCTTAGCAGATATTTATATATGCAATTATTTTGATTTAATTTGATTAATTAATCAGCATAATAATTCATTTGATTAAAATTTGTTTAGACTTGCAGACCTAATTTATTCATAACAGTAGCGTTCTTAGGAAAAATAATGATGATGATGATGCCTGCTTCAAAAAAATAAAAAATAATCTATGGACCTTTCGGGCAAATAATGACTCTGATCACTGAGAGAGAGAGAGAGGGAGAGAGAGAGAGAGGGAGACTGACATGCTTTTGATTAAACAGAATTTACACTGAAGGACACATTCAGTTGTGTAATTGTGTATAGTGTACATTGTCATTCATGTATAAGGGCTTAGTATTGGCCTTGTTTATTTATTCTGTCAAACATCGCTCCAAGAACTCTGTTCTTCTCTCTGTTACTCTTTATGGCCTCCTCTCAGAGGAGGGGAGAGTGAACGTGGAAGAGAGAGAGAGAGAGAGAGAGAGAGAGAGAGAGAGAGAGAGAGAGAGAGAGAGAGAGAGAGACTTAGAATGAGAGCGGCAAAGGGATTGTGAAAAGGATGAGAGAATTACAGGGGGAAGCGAGTGAAAAAAGAGGGGGAAGAGAGAGAGACGGCGAGAGAGAGAGAGAATCAAACACTCTCTGAATTGGGCCCAAATATCCAAGGTTAATTTTGTGAGAAAGCTGCAGTGCCCAGATAAGACCATCCCTGCAAATGAGTTCTGCCTGCCTGGATTACAGCTAAATTTATGCAGCTTTCCTTATCCTTTCACAAGCTCCTCTGAAGTGGCATAATTAACTTGCACACATAAAATGTGCACATTTACTGCTTGGTGGTAACCATTCCTCATTTCAACACTTTGATTTTTCCGACCCTGTTCAAAAAATTTACTTTTTTTTTTTTTTTTGATTTGCTTTAACATAAGTTGAAAGATTTAACAGACAGCTGAAACAACACTGATCCTTTAACTCCCTTTGTGTTCCATCATAATATGAAATTATTTTCAAAAACATGTTTACAGTGTCGATTAACATTCTAACCCCGGTGGCACGAAAGCCACGGCCAATTTACATTTCACTTATGCGACAAGAAACAACAGGCAAAAATCCGCTGCCAAAAAACAGTTTATGGCCAGTTTGACTCGGGCAGAAGCGCAGTGTGTCCAAGCGCAGTGTAACATTGTGGCAATCTTCAAAGTAAATGTGACTGAGATGCAAATACAGTAAGCTTCTCCTGAGGTTCTGCTTTGGCATTATGTTTGATATCCCTCTCAAGAGACCCTGGGCTCTATACTCTACTGTGTTTATCGTTTCATAAGTCTCACGGAAGGAGGCCTCTTTCACCCTCTCTTCTACTCCTCCACTCGGTTATCAGACCTTCACTCGGCAGCCCACTCTCATCTTCACAGGGAATTACCTTGGAGTTCTTCATTCTCGACTGGATCCTGTCTTTTTTCATTGCGTTACGGCTTTACAATCTCTCAATCGTAACTTTGTTTCCACCGCTTTGCCACGTATTAATAATTTACGCATGCTTATCAATATTAATAGACATCTGTTCCTCCGAGTAACACAGATTAACCTGGCCTGATGGCTTTGTGTTATTTAACAAGTGTTTAAGGAAAGAAAAGCGTAAAAAAGACCTTCGACCTTATTGTCGAATAAGGTCTGGTTCATAGCTTATTCTAGGTAAGAACCGCCCACTTAACATGGAAAAAGTCTGATTGACATGTAAATTGACCAACCACAATTCGTTTGGTTTTTGCATGCCATTTATGGGTTTATCCAAAGCACATTATAAGATAATTTGAAAAACCTAATAAATGTGTACAGTTAATAAATTTTTTTTTTTGTCATTATCATTTATTTACAAAAGTTTAATGTCTAATGGTGTTAGCTGTGATTGTCAGGAATACAGCTGAGAGGCTCTGAATGCGAGATCATGCGTTATTCCCTTAATTTCTTTGAGGGCGTAACGCATGGCGCAGCAGAGCCGCAAATCTGCCACTGTGATCCACAGCTCTCTGCAACCAGATAAAATGCAGAGCGCTGTTTATCTTGATGAAAAAGCGGCATGAATCTTAATTTAATGAGCAAAAACTAATTAGGTGATTTAGAGAGAATGCTAATTCTATTCAAAGTGAGGACTAAGATAAATTGGTTCCACCTTATGAAGTCTCAGTTGATATTTTAGATGCATTTAAGGAAACTTGCTTTGAAACAATCAAATCTGCACTTTTGAAAAGCCACTGGGATGTACTCCTTTGTTTCTAAAGCAGATTCAATTATCCTAAAATGTTCCTCCTTTTCTTTCTTTCTTTCCTTCTTTATTTAACCCCCTGAATATAATTGTGGCCAATAGAGACTGCCAATTCTCTCAGCAATAATAATACTAATACACTGTACATATCTCACCGGCCACTTTATTAGGTACACCTGTTCAACTACTTATTAATGAAAATATCTAATCTCATGGAAGCAACTCAATGCATTTAGGCATGTAGACTTATCAAAACAATTAGCTGAATTTCAAACTGAGCATCAGAATGGGGAAGAAAGGTGATTTAAGTGACTTTGAACATGACATGGTTGTTGGTGCCAAACGTGCTGGTCTGGGTATTTTAGAAACTGCTGATCTACTGGGATTTTCACACACAACCATCACTAGGGTTTGCAGAGAATGATCTGAAAAAAAGAAAGAAAATATCGGCAGTTATGTGGGCGAAAGTGCATTGTTGATTCCAGTGGTCAGAGGAGAATGACCAGACTGGTTCCAGCTGATAGAAAGGCAACAGTAATTTAAATAACCACTCGCAACCAAGGTCTGGAGAAGAGCATCTTCTGAAGAACAGAAAAATTAGGCTACAGTTCCAGCCCGTTCTCATCCCAAGGCGTCATATAGTGACGCTTTTGACATTTCGTCTACATCGAACGCACATGGCACCCTTTAGCGTCAATTTGAGACGCAGATAGATATGGGCCAGAAGGCGCCTCCTAGCGGTCTAACCCTAACCCTACCCCAGACCTAAACCTACCCATAACCGAACAAAGCTCTGTGCATGTCATATTGACGCTAAAGGGTGCCATGTGCGTTCGATATAGACGAAATGTCAAAAGCGTCAGTATATGACGCCCTAGGATGAGAATGCGTTGACAGTTCACACGGGCTCACCAAAATTGGACAATAGAAGATTGGAAAAACATTGCCTGATCTGATGAGTCTCGATTTCTTCTGCTTCAACAAACAGATGGTAGGGTCAGAATTTGGCGTAAACAACATGAAAGAATGGATCCATCCTACTTTGAATCAATGGTCCAGGCTGCTGCTGCTGTAATGGTGTGGCACATATTTGCTTGGCACACTCAGTTGGTACTAAGGAGCCCTTAGTACCAACTGAGCAACGTTTAAACGCCACAGCCTACCTGAGTATTGTTGCTGACCATGTCTATCACTTTATGATTACAGTGTGCTCATCTTCTGCCTAATTCCAGCAGGATAACGCACCGTCACAAAGCTCAAATCATCTCAAACTAGTTTCTTGAACATGACAGTGAGTTCACTAAACTCAAATGGCCTCCACAGTCACCAGATCTCAATCCAATAGAGCAGGTTTGGGATGTGGTGGATCGGGAGATGGGTGATTCTATCATGCCAATACCCAGCAAACATTTGGACGTTTAACGACCGTTGAAAAGATATCCCTCCGACACGTGCCGTCATGGTTGAAAAATAGTTAGTCTTTGACGTTATCTGTTCTGTGTTACATATTTTTACATATTTATGCTGTCCTACAACGACTAGTTTTGGCCAGGGACACGTTGCTGTCGGACCAGTGTTTGCTGGGTATGGACCAAAATCTCTGAGGAATGTTTCCAGCACCTTGCTGAATCTATGCAACTAAGAATTAAGGCAGTTATTTATATAAAAAAAGGATAACATTTAAAATATTCTTGTTTTTTGGCAAAAAGAAACAAACAGTTTTTCCTCGAGTTTGAATAATTAATAGAACTCTTTTTATTATTTTCCTAATCTGTTTTAAACCCCCTGAACGTACAGTGGGCAATGAAATACAATCCTCTTAGCTTCTTTAATAAAAACAAACAAACAAACAAACAGCATCTTGTCTTTATGTTTGAAACGTGTGGGATGAAACTAATGCTCTGGGGTAGGCCAGTTCTTCCAATGCGTCTGAGCAGTTCCCCACCATTATTCGTTCCTTAGGTTTATCAGCGGGAGAGCTCAGTGTTAAGGAGAACACATTTAATGTCATAAATTATTCTTGATATCACGCAGAGCTCTCGTCCCTATTTAACATTTTTGCCACTGAACTCAGGAGGAAGTCACAGTTGTTTGAAACCTTGGTACACCTTAAAACTCCGACTCGCACAAAAGAGGCTAAGGAGGACAAATCTCTCACATGGAGAGGTGATGTGAGTTATTCTCATGAATTATGGGAATTCCATGCTGTGCTCTAAGAGTGGAAAGACCCTCTGCGGGGATACGGAGCCACTGAACGTTCTTGTTTCAGGGATGGGATTGTCGTATAGTGGAGGAGGAATTAATTTCTGTCATCTAACTTGTCTTTGGCTTAAAATCTCATTTTGATGAGATAGAAAATGCAGATGAATTCGGCTAAACCTCATCCGCCTGACTCCAGGACACAATGAAGTCATGCAAGCCGCACGGAAACTCATTCATCTTGTCCTTTTTTTCGACATTACAGTATTTGCCCCAATCAGAGCGCTCTTTTTCTTTGAACCGTCTGTAATGAATAGCAGAAATAAATTGACCGCTGATCAAGAAAATTATGGTCATTTGGAGTACTAGTTATCAGTATTTTTCCATAAATCCTTTTCATAACGGATTTAAAGCTCATACCTCAGCGATATGGTATAACAACATCCTAAATAACCTACTTTTCACTCAAAACAAGCCAGTTTCTGCCTGTTTGATGGCAGTTTAGCTGTGTAATCCTCACGTACAAGTGCATCTGAGCCAACTTTTGTAGAGAATATCACATGGTCTCAACCATGTTTGATGGGGGGGGGGGGGGGAGAGATATCTAAAGATTTAGATTATGGTGAATGCTTAAAAAAGCAAAAACAAAACAAAACCAATCAAGCATCACAAGCAAAGCTTGCCACTATGACGCTCATGTCAGTCTTGCCCGTAGCTATGATTATTTTTGTAATCTGACATTATTTATGATCTAGATAACAGTGATTTCTTTTATTCATTTGGATTATATTCTTCTGGTCGTGGCTCAGGCCAAACAATTGCTGATTTAATTCGCGATGTCTAGGTCAGTTCTCAAAAGACCTTTATTTCCCTTTCCACTGAGCCTGAAACTCATGAGGTGCTACCTTTGACCTTTCCCAATGTCAGAAATTACAGTACTACTGTTCTCCATTATTTCGCCACTAACATCGTGACGGAAAAGTACTGTAAGCTTCTGTCTGAGTTCTGCTCACAATATGAGAGTCAGGACAATCCTAAGCTGCTTTAAATGAGACAGCGCCCGGGTTTCTGCTGTCTGGATTGGAGCATTTGAGTGAGCGAACAATGCACTGGATTGTCTCTTTATGTCTCTCTCTACCAATCTCTGGTGGCTCAGTCTAAAATCACTGGCCTGATTGCAAAAACAACTGATGTGTTTGATTTGCTTGTGCGATTGCGACACTTTATTAATTTGACTTCAATGCACAATAAACAGGAGACAAAGGGACTGACAATGCTCTATCTGCATTTACTGAGGAATAGAACACTATTTCGAGTTGGGAAAGCTGTGCTTGGTATGTGTGTACAGAAATAATTTTACAATTGAAAACAAATTCTTATTCCAAATAACGCAGGGAACAGCTGTGACGAAGCACACAGTACTGGAGTCTTCACTCGACATTAAAAATCAATAATGACACTCACAACTGAATGCAACATTTCATGCTGATGGTTTATTGATAAAACAATAAAACTCTACATATTCTGGTATCCCAATACAGTGCACTACATGGGGTGTTGGCCATTGTGTGGTGTGATTCGAATTCTTGAGTGAACCATTTTATTCCCTGTATAGTTCACATTTTTGATCCATAATGCACTCTGACTTAATAATAATAATAATAATAATAATAATAATTCGTTACATTTATATAGCGCTTTTCTGGGTACTCAATATAAAAAAAAAATGATGTCCATTATGTAACATAATGTACATAATGTCCTTTTATCTAAGCATAAAGCCCTGGCAAGCATGGATCGTAATGCTTCAAGACAATAAACATATTTTTAAATAATAACAACAATTTAGTACCATTTGGGGTCAGTAATCTCTTATGTTCACCAGGGCTGCATTTATAAAAAAAACAAAAAAACAAAGGTAAACCAGTAATATTATGAAATATTATTACAATTTAAAATAACTGTTTTCTATTTCAATATATTTTAAAATGTAATTTATTCCTGTGACGGCAAAGCTGAATTTTCAGCATCATTACTCCAGTCTTCAGGGTCACATGATCCTTCAGAAATCATTCTAATATGCTGATTGGGTTCTCAAGAAACATTTCTTATTATTATCAATGTTAAAAAAAGTTCTGCTGCTTAGGATTTTTGTGGAAACTATGATTCATTTAATGCATAGAAAGTTCAAAAGAACAGCATTTATTCTATAATCTATAGCATTTTATCGAAATCTATAGCATTTTAAATGTCTTTACCGTCACTTTTGATAAATTGAATGCGTCCTTGCTGAATAAAATAATTAATGTCTTTAAAAATATACTTTATGTCGATATATGTTGATTATTGTTGACTTTTCTATAATTCTCCAATTATTTTTAAAGTGCCCATATTATGCTTTTTTGAATACTTCCTTTCATGCAGTGTGTAATATAGATGCTTGTGGATGTAAAATGTCTGCAAAGTTTTAAATATCAAAGTGCAAGATCAATGGAATTATTGTCTCCTAAAAGAAATAATCGATTCTGAACTGCTGAAACAAGCCGTCAGTAATTCCAGTCTCACTTTCTGTTACATAGGTAACAATGTATCAAATTTGTATAATGCCCGCCTATGGTCTTCATTGGCCGCCCAAGAACAGCGTCTAGTTTGACCCGCCCTCAAACACTGTAGTTGTAGCTGAGGCCTGGAAGAGTTGTCGACATGTCGAGAAGACACTGTTTTCAGCACTGCGAAAGCAAATCTACTTTGCTGCACTTCCAAAGAATGAAGATCGTTACCGTTTGTATCACTGTGTCTCGTGCTGAGGAAGCCTCCGGAGCTGAAATTCAGATATGGTAATGGTCATTTCGTTTTCCGACTCACGTTGTAATCGATAGACCAATCACAACAGTTTGAGCCATCTGACCAATCAGAGCAGAGTAGACCCTCGGAAAGGTGGGGTTTAGAGAGACTGAATCTTCAAACGAGCCATTTTCAGACTCTGAAAAATTAGGTGATGCTGCAATGTATATTGTTAGAAAATGAAAGTGTATTTTTGACCTTTGAAGCTTTTAAATCTATTGTAGGAGACCTCCAAAACAAAATTAGGAACCTTTAATAACGTAACAGGGGCACATTAATCATTATGAACCAATGAAACATAAAAAAGAACAAATATTTGTTGTATCATACCTTCAAATTCAGATTCACATGCTCTGCATATGAGAGCCACAGCTCGATGTCGTGAACCAACTGCAAGGCCTTTGGCATGCTTTTGTACACTGACATTTCAAAGTGAAAAGAAATAACGGTAATTAGGGAGCCTGTTTGTACCAGCACTTAAAAGTATTTGCTAACAGTTTTTTTTTTTTTACAGTAACAGTATAATCACGTCAATATTATTTCACATGATTCTAGGCGTGATAGGGCATGTAAAACTCACACCACAGGGAAACAGGACCTTGTTTTTCCAACATTCAAATTGGCCTTGAATCAAGAAGCACTTAGCAAGGCCTAATCAGCCCAGTGTGTCTGCAACCTCAAGAAATTAACCAGGGCTAATTAGCATCTAAAAGCGTTAATTTGTTTTGCAACAATTCCAGTGCTCTTTAAATACCAAATACAAGTAGAAGAAGAAAAAAAAACTTGAGCGTGCTTCATTTTAGATTATCTCATCGACTGCTGGCCTTTTGTTGTCTTCATTCAGATTCCGCTTGGTCTTATCCATCACCTCCCCCAGCAGCACTTCTCTCCCATGTGCCACAAAATACAGCAACAGCTTGTAGGTAATTGATCAGACAAGCCAACTGTAAAATATTCATTTTCTACTTCAACAGCCAAATAAATCTCTGGGGAGGTTTTCAGAGGACTGTGCTCAGATATTGCTTATGCGTTACCAGGTTAGCGCGGCACTCATTGTGAAGTCAGTTCGGAGGGAGTTCTGCTTTAGGGTGGGAGCCGGTCGATGGCCGGCCAAGCAGGACGTCGGCCTCAGTCCTGCCTCAGCAGCACATACTCAGACCTAAGATAGGATTCAGATGCGGCCAGTTGGTCTCCAGTGTCCACACACCATCAGCCTGAAAACCAGTCACAGAGAGGGAGTAATGTATACACTGTAGGTTTCACAAAAATACAGTGATTTCACCTTAAAAAAAAAAAAAAATTCATGCTGCCTTAAAATGTTAAGTTTAGTCAACTCAAATATACAAGTTGTCACTTAGTACAACTTCACATTTCAAGTTGACTAAACTTAAAGGGGTGGTTGATTATGATTTCACATTTTTTAATTTAGTTAGTGTGTAATGTTGCTGTTTGAGCATAAACAACATCTGCAAAGTTACGACGCTCAAAGTTCAAAGCAAAGGGAGATATTTTCTTTCACGGAAATCGCATTTGAAGGACTACAACAAACGGCTGGTAGGGACTACACGAGCTTCCTCCCGGGTTAGTGACATCACAAACCCTAACATTTACATAAACCCCGCCCCCGGAACACGATTTATAGATTATGACAGAATATGCTAATCAATGACTAGAAGATAGTTAACTCCACATCAGCTACATAAATTCATCTAACCATTCAGAAATGTCCCGTTGCATTTTACATGTTGCCACTTCTTCTTGAGTCTCTCCATCTTTGTCCGGTTTGAACATAAAAGGCAAAAAGTTTTTGAAATGTTCAGTGTTTGCGTGAGGTAATCGGAGCTGCTAACACACAGGAGCTCTTGAAGCTCCGCCCTCTATGCCGGGGAGCAGCAACTTATTTGCATTTAAAGGGACACACACTAAAACGGCGGGTTTTTGCTCGCTCTCAAAAAGTGACAATTTTAACATGATATAAAAAAATATCTGGGGTATTTTGAGCTAAAACTTCACATACACACTCTGGGGACATCAGAGACGTATTTTACATATTGGGTAAAGGGCATTATACCACCCCTTTAACATTTTAAGGCAGCACACCTTTAAGTTGGAACAACAATTTTATATCTATAGATACAAATCAGTAAAGTTAGACACTATTTACTGTTCATTCACACACGGAATAGATAAAACCTTTCTAAAGAGAGTTGGAATTAGGGCTGGGTGATGTAATGGTAGAAATGCGTCAACTAATAGATTTTGTGTTCACTATTTGTATCGCTGAAAATACATTTACGCAGAGCAACAAAAAACTGAGGAATATGAAAATAATCTACCAAAAAAAAAATTATTCAACATTTATGCCATTTTACAAAGGAAAAACAGTTTATTGAACGTTGATTAGGTCTGGGCATTGACAAAAAATTCACGATTCAATTCGATTTTGATTCACAAGCTTGCGATTCGATTCAACTCAGATTTTGATTACATTTGATTAGATATTGATTCAGTTGGATATACAGTATATCAGGTACAGTAATTTTTTCTCAAGGAAAATAGTCTCTTATTAATTCTGCAAACTATATGGAAGCCTGTCAGTATTACTTTAATATTACATGTTAAAATTAACAACTGATTTGTATAGAAACATTTACATTGCACATAAGTCAGTTTTTACAACAATGTTACTTTTTAATGACATAACTATGTTTGTGGCTGTCATAAAATCTTGTTTTCATGATGGATTTATTCAAACATACATGAAATATTGAAGATCAGCGTGGCGAGCAGGACGAGGCCAAGGGCCTTGGGAGAACAGCCCGAGGCCGGTGACGTGATTGCTAATGAGCAACACCTGCGCAACGCACCGGTCTCGCATCTCTAACGGAGGAGCGGAAGCATAAAAGGAGGAGCGACGACAGTGAAGGAACAAGAGAGGCCAAAGGTCAAATATATATATATATATATATATATATATATATATATATATATATATATATATATATATATATATATATATATATATATATATATATATATTTATTTATATGTATGTATATATATATATTTTTTTTTTTGATGAATAGAAAGTAAAACAAATAGCAATTATTTGAAATAGAACATTTTGTAACATTTACTGTCACTTTTGATCAATTTAATGCATCCTTGCTAAAATTTTATTTATTTATTTAAAAAAAAAAATCTTGCTAACCCTAAACTTTTGAATGGTAAATCAACAATGAAACAAACAATTCATGAAACAGCATAATGTGTATAATTGTACATATACTGAACCATTGTTTTGATCAGCAAATATTATAATTCATAATTTAAAGGTATAGCGGATGATTTTCTTTTTCCGGGTGGATCATCAAGACTATTGGTCCTCCTAAGTGTCAATCATTCTGGTGATATGTTTACGTAAGGCCGTCGTACGTGCTCGTGCACACGATTCACACGATGGCGTGCGCTCAAAACACAGGTTGGGCTTCCCACTGATGCCTCAGTCGCGAAGTTTCTACTTGACAGGTAAAGTTTGGAGAAATCCATTTAAAATCACTGCTAGTAAAAGTTAATGTAAGCTATGATTAGCTCGTGCATGCTCTCTCGTGCACACGTTTAATAGGCGTTCCCTCTCGGGAGCAGGTAGAGTGTTGCGCATGTGCATTTTTTCAAAAAGTGGAGAGGGCGGAAAATCCCCCGCTATACCTTTAATATATACCATTTATATAATTTATTACAATTAAAATGTGAAAAGTAAAAATCTTCATCCATTAACTGACCAATAGGTTAGTGTGGGTTTTATTGTTTACCCAACAACACTAATGACATTTTAATTTGTAGAACAGAATTCACAAAAATAATTTGAGATGGTTTTGAACTGTTATAGAAAAAATAAATAACATACAATAAACTATACAAAGTCTTTCCTGCTGCAAAAATTCATGTTCGATATGAATAGGCCATTAAGACTGCTCTTTTTAAGCTGTTTTTACCACACTGAGCAGCTCTGAGGAATATGGACCTTCAGTGTCTCCTTCACCTCCTCATGAAAATACTTTATGGATGACCCCACTACTAAAAGTGTCAAACTCATTCCTTGTTATACACTTACAGCAGCAATACAGGATATTTTTCACATCATGTATGACAGAAGACCGAGAGGAATTACTGTTGAGAACAATGTTCTTATCTATCAATTACACAGCATTTCCCGCAAGCATTTCAACAGACATAAATCAGACAAGTAGCACATATGTGTTTACGAGACGTGTTTGCTCTCCCACTGTCTTACAGGAAGTGTTTGTCTACTCTTAAAAATGAGAAGAGTGTTTGTAGAAATCAAAGCAAAATTGAAATGATTCATATTTAATAGGAGAACTCTTTTACAGCCCGGTTAATTAAATGTCTTATCTATATTATGCAGATGCTTCATAAATTTTAAATATTACATATCACCACTACCTGCTCTGGAAAACCTCACTGAAGCATTCAGAAGTATAATTAAGTATAAGAAAAAATAAATCAGTGTTTAATTTATTTTATAAATAATAATAAGTGCTAAAACTCATTTAAAACTATTCCCGTTTACATAAAATATTCTCTCTCTCTCTCTCTCTCTCTCTCTCTCTCTCTCTCTCTCTCTCTCTCTCTCTCTCTCTCTCTCTCTCAATGACTTGATCAATTGTGCTTTATAAATATCTATGTAAGCTCATGGAATGGGTTGATTAAACTTGGGATAATCTCTGGGCTCATCCGTTCAATATCATAATACTTAGGATGTAATCCCCTTGTGCACTGGTCTGCTCTTCCTAGAGTACTGGATTTGATCCTCTACTTTGTTCATTTATATATTTATTTTGGAATATTTCCCCAACATTAATTTTTACACTAATAATGGACAAATGATGACCAAATAAACCAAATAAATTCATTTACAATTTTTACAATTTACTAGCAACTCTAGAATAAAAACCCCAATGAGTGGTCGACCAAGTGTCAAAAACACTGTAAAGCATATTCAGCTCTATAATTTGCTCATTTTCTCATCTGTGAATTCCATGAAAAATGTAACTGAAAATATTGCATTAAACAGTCGTTGCTGCAGCAACTGCTTGCAGGCACTAAGGCATATTTTGCTTCAATAACTATTCTCACCTACAGCAGTGGCACAAATATATGGTAATTTGTGGATTTAGTATCACTGAGAGTCAGTGTGGTTTAATGCCACAAAGATTTGTACCTTGGGATGGGAAGCCTGATAAGATCGCACAACTCTGGTAGGTGCTCCAAAACAGTTTTAGGGAAATGCGTCTTTGAGGAAGACGTTTCCTGCCGCTGATAATCCCACAACTATGGCTTTGAGATTGAGTGTGTTTGTTTGTGCAGGAGTGATGAAAGAGTGTGTTCATTTATAGTGACCTTTGTCTGAAGGAGGATCTGTACATGGGCTGAAATGAGCGCGATTGACTGTTCCATTGCAAAGTGTGTCCTTTAGATGTGTTAATACTGTAACTGTGTCTGGAAAACTCAGATGAGGCAAGCAAATACGTAAATATATATCAAGCAATACACCAATGCATTCCTTTCTTTGGGATTGTAGATGGGCTTGGAATTAAAAATTCCTCTTAAGAAACAACTAAAAAATGTCTAGAAAAAGGCTCAAAAGGTCTAAAAACTATATGAAATTGCATATCTATATGCTAGTACACACACACACATACACACTTAAATTAACTCACAGTCTACTGCCTATTTAAATTGGATGTACGGATGGATGTATGGATGGATGGATGTATGGATGGATGGATGGATGGATGGGTGGATTGGATGGATGGATGGCCTACAGTATGTCTCAATTCCTCAAGTCCAAAAATACAAGAAATGTGTTATTATGTATGTAGCACTATCTATCACTTAAGGCCTGTTTACACCAATAACGATAAAGATAACTATAACAATAACTATATTAGCATCCACACCAGCGGATGATATAGTTCTGGTTATTATAAGCATATGCTGCAGTTATGTCGTCTGCCGGTTTAAATGCTCAATCTCTCAATGACATTGTTTCTCTGTGCAGTTAACATTGTAGTTGTGGTGTGGACTCTACTATTCTTTTATATTTAGAATGATTTTAAGAATCATTATAGTAATCATCCTCAGTTTGACCAGGCCTTAACTCACTGCTTCGACCCTCAGTAGGCGAATTAATTGGCGAACAAACTGCAGAAAAAAATACATCCCTGCTAAAAGTTTTCCCACTGCACTTTACAGGCTTCGTGGAGCTTTGAATTCCAAGGGTGACAGTCATATTCCCTCAAACACAGGAAATCCCCTTCTCCATGGCCACTGGTGGGCTTCTGGGCTTTCTGAGAGTTGACGCCCCCTGTATGTTTAAGTGGGCCGTCCTCCCACTCACCCTCAACCTAACTGAAGCTGCCCTAAGCAGGACCCGACAGAGCCACGATGAAGGCCCAGTTCTGCGGTTATGTGATTTACGCTGGTGGAAAGAGAGAGGCGGTGGATCAAAGGCAAGCAGACTTTAGGGCTGTAGCTATGTGTGGTAATGTTATAAAACTGAAGAGAGGCCATTTTATAAAAGTATCGGAGACTATGATGGCCTCAGAAAAGGGATTTCGCACCGGGTAGTTACAGGAACTCAGTTATAGGAACTAGGCATCAGGGCTGACTGACTGTGGACGGTCTGTTAAAAACTCCTTGATCCATCTGCTGACACCCAGACTCTGGAGTTCGGACACCATTCTGCTGGGAATGATAGTATTGAATGCCGGTCTAAAATCCACAAATAGCATTCTGGCATTTGAGCCAGGTTGTTCCAGGCGTGGAGAGCTGTGTTGATGGCATCTCCAGTTGACCTACATTGGCTCTATATGTGAACTGGAATTATATATGTGAATTTGCTTTAACACCAACCTTTCAAAGCAGTTCATAACAGTGGAGGTAAGAGCCACAGGTCTGTAGTCATTGAGGCTGCTGACAGATGGTCTCTTATGGGCACAATGGGTGGCAGATTTAAAGCATTTGGGGACAGTGCAGGTGGACAAAGAGAGATTGAAGATGGAAGTAAAAACCTCACGTCGCACAACGCCGACAACAGCCCAAGTTTGCAGTCAAAAAAATGAAATGATGCTGTTATGCTGTGCAAATCCAAGAGCCAAACCATACACATAAATGATAATCCTGTGGATAAACTACTTTGTTTGGTTAACAAACACACATACAAACTAGAATACACCAACTCGCTTGTCTACTAGTACTTTAGGTGCTGGATTCCCAAACTAAACTCAAATCTGTAAACTCAAATTTACAATTTTGAAATCAACTGCATTTTTATGCAATATCGGTAACACTTTACAATAATAGGATTATATACACACAGAAAAAAAAGTTGAAAACAGTTGTACTGAATAATATTTTTGTGGAAACCATGACACATTTTTTTAAGGATTCTTTAATGAATAGAAAGTTCAAAAGAGATGCATTTATTTGAAATATATATATATTTTTTGTGACAGTCTTTACTGTAACTTGCCTGAATTAAAGTAATAATTTCTTTAAAAATGTTAAGGACCCCAAACTTTTGAACTGACATGAATTAACAATGAACAATAATATATTTTTACTTTATAAATGCTTTAAAAAAATGCTCATTGTGGTTGATTATACCCAACTTACGTAAACAAATTTAACCTCAGTAAAGTGTTACCAATGCTAACATCAACTGTATTACTGTAACACCCACTTGCAATGCATTTTTTCGTCTTGGGCTTTTAAATACGCAGTTTTCTTTTTTCCTAAATGAGAAAGTTAGAGCTAGATGGAGGTAGAAAGAGAGACAGAAAAAGGGAGGGAGTGGTGGAAAAAAAAGTGCAGGAGATAAAGTAGAAGAAACGTAATTAACCTCCTTTGCAGGGAGAATTCTATTACAAAAACCTATTCTGCCATGCAAAGTGGGACTTGGAGATGTGACAGGGTGTGGAGGAAAAAGTCAGGAGCTGTCTGCATCTTAAAACAACTTCCAATTTGCGTCCCCTATCTTTCCTCATCCTCACTGAAGCCGGAAATTGATCAATGCACTCTTGGAGAGGGGAGGGGAGAACACAGCAAACATTAAACCAACTATTTCATGTTTACGTGGCATGTGCCGTACAGAAAAAACCTGCGGATTGAGGAGATTTGAAAGGTTTCACTGGGAAAGTAGCACCTTTTCCCTTTACTTTTTTAAAATGGAAGTAGAAACTGTGATGCACCGTAGTGACATTCAGCCACAAAACGCATCAAGCGTAGAAAAAAAATATCCTTGCGATGAAAATGTCACAGAGTCCTTCCCCCAGTAATCAGTTTGCGAGCATTTCTCACTCATTACATGACAGGATGAAAAATTGCACTCTATCGTTTTGCTGTTAAAAGGGAGACTAGGTGGCGTGAAAAGGCCAGCAGATGCTTCTTTTGAGGCGCTTCCATGAAGAGGCTGCGCTGTGTGAGAGCCCTGGGAGAAAGAAGCCTGAAATGGCAGGGGTTAATAAAGTCCATTTTTGTCGGTAGAAATAACACAAGTGTTCGAGGGGGAAATTACAGAGGGGGCGTCAATATCCTCCAAAAATAATTACACTTCAAATACTTCCTCTCGCTCTACCCCCAACCATCCCCTCCTCCCCGCCCTCAAATCGCCTGGGGGTTTGAGTGACAGCTCCGCTGGGGCGAGTGTGCCATCCGTGTGCCATGCAGGGACGAGCGCTGGCAGCCGGTGAAGAGGGACAGAACCGGCCTTTGTGGCTCAGTGCTGGCACCGTCTACTACAGGTGTCCTTTTCACCAACCGAGTTTGTAAACCATTTGGGAAGATCCTCCCATTTTGAGTCAATCCTTAAACGCCTTCCGTCTTGAACATTTACATTTACATCTACATTTACATTTAGCAGACGCTTTTATCCAAAGCGACTTACAGATGAGAACAATAGAAGCAGTTAAACTAACAGTAGGACAACAATATGCAAGTGCTATGACCCTTCTCAGTTTAATCTAACTTTTCTTTTCTTCTTTTTTTTTTTTTAATAGAACAGAATAGAATAGAAGAGAAAGTTAGTATTACTGGATCAAGTGATGTCGAAAAAGAAGCGTCTTCAGCCGTTTCTTGAAAGTGGCTAAGGACTCAGCAGCTCTGGTTGAGTTAGGCAGATCATTCCACCAGCAGGGAACAGTCATGGTAAAGGTCTGAGAAAGAGATTTTGTGTCTCTTTGAGATGGCACCACAAGACGTCGCTCGCTTGCAGAGCGCAAGTTTCTGGATGGCACATAAGTCCGAAATAATGAGTTTAAGTAAAAGGGAGCAGAACCAGTGGTTGTTCTGTAGGCAAACGTCAGTGACTTGAATTTGATGCGAGCGGCAACTGGCAACCAGTGCAATTTTGTGAGGAGAGGAGTGACATGTGCTCTCTTCGGCTGGTTAAAGACCACTCTAGCTGCTGCATTCTGGATCAGTTGTTTGAGCGTGCAAGCTGGAAGACCAGCCAGAGGAGCGTTACAATAGTCCAGTCTGGATAAAACTAGCGCTTGGACAAGGAGTTGTGTAGCATGTTCTGATAAGAAGGACCTGATCCTCCTAATACCTCCTGAACGCAAGTAAAAAGCTGGTGTACAAATACCAGAATAGAGTCAAAACTAAACAAGAGATCAGCCATACTCTTAGAAGAAAAGGTTCAAAATAAAACCTTGAAATGAAATGAAAGTTGAGATAGTCTTTTCTTGGTTACACTTTATTTTGATGGTCCACTTTAGACACTCTACTAACTTTACAACTATGTCAACTAACTCTCATTAGAGTATTAGTAGAATAAAGTAGACTGTTAGGTTAGGGTTAGGTGTTAAGGTTCGAGTTAGCAGAACTACTGTAAACAAAAATGTCCAATTTAATTTCATGGTGACTTCTGTCATGCGCTTGATAGAATCTTTCAGGGGTTCCCATAATGAGCTAATTTTATGGATTTTTTTTAAATAAATTTTTATTTTGATTAAATATTATGAATAAAACAGCTTGTAAACATATCAGTAAAAAAAAAAAAAAAACAAAAAAAACCCTGATAAATATGAAAGTTTTAAGGCATTTATCCTTAGAACCTTTATTTGGCATAAATTGAGTCAAGAACCCTAGGGTTCTATATTGAACCCCTCTGAACCCTTTTTTCTAAGAATGTACTATTATAAACATGCAGATCTAAATATACACATTTAAGGAACAGAGGTAAATCTTGTAAAGATTTTACCTGAGAGCATAAAATAGATCTACATATACAGACTGAATGCTTTTAGTTTTCTTGAGTATACCGAAAATAAGTTTGAAAAGTGCAAATCTTTACTTTAAAAACTTTGTCCACAACATAAAACATAAAAGTATGAAACATATTATATTATATAGTAATATATTCTATTTTTAGCTTTGAAAGAAGTCACAATTTGCATAATAATAATACACATGAAAATGATTAGCAAAATATTTCTTAATATAAAATAAAAAAAAATCATTTTTATTCATATTTAGATCTGATATATAAACAAGTAAAATGAATGTAACTTGTTTTGTTTAGTGCCACAAATATTTACAAAAAATGATGAATTGAACTTTCCCACATGGACATAAATGTCTTGTATTATCATTAACACTAGCCTGCAGATTAATACAATTTACCTCACAGACTGTTCCTGATTAGTGTTTGTGTGTGTGCGTGCATGCGTGTGTGTGTGTGTGTGTGTGTGTGTGTGTGTGTGTGCATATGCGTGTCTCTGTGTGTAAATTACCAATGGAAAGTGACTTGGCCGGGTAGCATCTGCATGCTTCGCGTTCCTCCATTTCTAAGCTTATGAGAGTAGATGTGAATGTAAACCACATTAGACTGTTCCCCAGGCAGGAAATATACTAGATGTCAGTCCGCATTCCATTTGAGCTCTCATTGATTGGTTCCTACATTTCATTATGCTAAACGTGGTGTTTTACAGAAGACGGAGCATTTTACAAGGAGGAAAAGCCAAGAAAAGCATCATGGGAGCAGCCAAGCGTTCCAGCACTGAGCAGAGACTGCCCGCTGGCAGCTGCTTCCCATGTGCAAGTTTTTAAAGCACCTGACAGGTTCTACGTTATGACATACACCCCAGTAACAAATATAACGTGTCAGGGAAGTTAAAGCAGTGCTGCAGTGGTTTTCTTTCAAAACGAATGTATTGTTCTGTACTGTTTTTTTTGTTGTTGCTATGTTTGTGTGTGTGATGACGTGGTACGAACGGGTCTCAAACTGCCTCAGCTGCACACTGATCTCTAGGAAAGGAAGGAAACATCACCAATTAGAGGTCTGGCTATTTCCATCTGCAGCTTGTACTTTTGTAGCGAGCTCAATGCCTGTTATTATGGACATATGTACGTACGCTTACAGATACACACACTCTTACACACTAAAGCTGGTAAAGAGGCTGCCATTTCCAGCGCTTGGTTTTTGTTTGTGCAACGAGGGACTGGGAATTGCAAATGTGACCAGTTTTACTCAACCATTGCTGACATTTCCTATCTATGCATTCGGAAGGTCATAATTTGAAAGAAATCGGTCAATATGCTAAATGTGCACCTTTATGTCTTGTGCTGAGCGATAAGCCCATCTCTAGATTTTCCTTCTGTCCACTTGGGTGTCCAGACAAAACAATCCCAATCCCTTTCAAAAGACCTAGCAATTATAATACGGTAGAAGCTACATATGCCCTTTTACAAAGTCTTGATCTTGTTTTTGAGGTCTACTAGACTAGGTTTTCATGCTTGAATGGTCAAAAAACATATTATTTTTCGAATCTATTACATTGTTGCTGCACCTCTCTTCGCAGTCTGTCAGTAACGCTCCGTTTAGTTCCTGCCTCTATGAAGCCCCTCCTTCCGGAAAACATAATGTGCTCTGATTGGTCGGCTCTACCAGTGTGTTGCGATTGGTCAACGATTTTGAGCGTGTTGCAAATATGTAATGCCCCTTACCATAACTGCGTATCAACACAGTACTAATGCAACTCAACCAGACCTCGCCCCCCCCTTTTTAAGTATACCTTTGGCTGGGAATTATTGTTCTCGGAAGAAAACTCAAGACTACAATGGACGCGTTTCAGGGAGTTCAGAAACAGTGTGCACTGATACAGAGAATAACTCACTTTGGAGTGACTTTATGCATTGTAACTGAGCAGACCTTTTACATGCTCAAACAGCAACATTACACACTAAAGAAAGCTGAAAATATAAAAAAGCATATAGGTCCTCTTTAATAGTTTTGAGATTTGTGAGAGCAAATGACAGACAGAAGCAGAGATAGTAAATATTTATAATAAATAGTAAAAGGGGAAAAACAAAAATGGGATAAAATAGAATAATAAAAAAAAAAAATATATATATATATATATATATATACACTTGTGCTCATATCGTTTCAAACAAGTGTTCTGTTATTTTCTCTGTGGGAAACAAAAGGAGCAAAGTTATAAAGCTCTCTGTATAACAGTGATTTATCATCTGATTTAGATGCTCCGTGTTCAGGACACAATTATCAGTGCCATATAAGATGTAGGAGGTCCATACAATCTAAATACATAGTTCCAGAAAAAGAGAACTGATTACTTTCCAAATCATTTATCTTATACCATACAAAGAGACAGAATAATTAATAGGTGTTTAACTCATGAATGACTCATTTATCCCAAAGCCGGGCATCAGCAATTTTCCAAGTTATTGCCATTTATATTGTTGCTGATTGCACAAGACCCAGGTCAGCAAATTTCCACCACTCTTAATGGTAATTACGTGTTGTGCGAGCCCGGTCACTGGTTGCTACTTTGTTCCATGCTGACGAGTCGGACCTTTGATTAACCTGGAGCATGACCAAAGTTATTTATTTAATTATGTTGCTTGCATTTTAAAACACTATGAAAGTTAGTAAGGACAAGTTCCTCTTATCAAAATAAAACAGAACTAATTACAAATTCAAAACACTATCCAGTGTCTATGAAAGAAAGAAAACAGTAAACATTTCCATGCTCGGTAACCCGTATTAACCCTATATAACACCGTATTAAATTATATTTACGTATATGTTCATCACTTTTCACAATGTTTCAAAGCAGCTTTACAGAAATGTATGATGTTTTTTAATGCCTATAATTATCCACATTTAGAGCTGGGCGATAGTATAGTTCACAGCTTGGCAAAAGTACAAACAATCACACGTTGAGATTTGCTATATAGTATTATTATGTTTTTCCTGTTGGGTTAGAGGAATTGATCAAATAGTTTACATTAAATACACAAGGCACAGTATTGGCAAGGTATTGGCATAGATGGTTCCATGAAGAACCTTTAACATGCATGGAACCTTTCCATCGCACAAAAGGTTCTTTATAGTGGAAAAAGATTCTTAATTTTTTTTTTTAAATGTCCAGGGTTATTATAGTTAACTAAAACTAAAATCATGAAAAACATTTTTTGTTGCTTGTATAAAATATATGCTAATACAATCAATGTAAACTGAAATAAAATAAAAATATATATATAAACTAAAACTTATTTTATTTCAGCTAGTTGCCAATGCAACATTTCTCAATTTCGTTTAGGTTAACGTGATGTACTAAAATACCTAAAGCTAAAACTGAAATAATATAGAAATTTTTTTTAAATAAAAACTTATAAACAACAAAATTACTAAAACTTGAATGAAAATGAAAATGGAAATTAAAAAAATAAAATCCAATTCAAAAATAAAAATTATAATAGTACCTCACTGATACTTAAATAACACTGCTTCATACTAAAAAAAGGTTCCTAAGAACTGTTCATTGAAAGTTTATTTGGGGAACCATCTGCAAAGTAATGAACAATAAAAAAGTACTTACATTATTTCAATATTATTCACAAAACTGTATTTGACAATTTTTTGTAAAAAAAAAAAAAAAACTATTAAAATGTAATTTGAAATTTTTTAAACTCAACCCAAAACAAAAACCATTATTCACTTACGTTCACTTACACAAACGTTATTTTCTCATGCCAAACAAAATAGGAAACCCCAAACCTCCATCAATGTGCCTAAGTAGCACTGAAACACAAATGGAAACTACAAAAACATTTATGTAGCATGTATTTGAAAGTGCCATTCCAATATGGCCAAAAAAAAAAGGTAGAGAGAGAGAGAGAGAGAGAGAGAGAGAGAGAGAGAGAGAGAGAGAGAGAGAGAGAGAGAGAGAGAGAGAGAGAGAGAGAGAGAGAGAGAGAGAGAGAGAGAGAGAGAGAGAGAGAGAGAGAGAGAGAGAGAGAGAGAGAGAGAGAGAGAGAGAGAGAGAGAGAGAGAGAGTGTGCGTGTTCGCCGTGTGTTTGTTTAGGCTTTGGTGCATATAGCTGATAAGGAATGTGCAGACTCATGCCTGCAATAAACAAAAGCAGGAGCCCTTCCCTGTGAGACTACCCATCTCTCCCAGTTCCTAATCCAGCATGCGCAAGCTACAGCAATCTCAGGGCCACCACTGCCACCGCCAAAACCCTGCCAAACACGGGCTGATAAAACCATGCTGACGGTTAGGACCCCTTGTGAAGCTACAACACATTACAAGCACCTTTATGCTCAAATGAATAGTCAATTCTGAGTCTGCGCTGAATTCTTTTTTTAATCAGTGTGCAGTATTGATTAACATAGGATTATCCTCAAAAACAAACACACAAGCAAAACACATGGAGGATACGGTGTCCTCTATAACTAAGAGAATGGCCTATTTTAGTGCTGATTGCTCAAACAGTGATTTAATTCTTTCCAGCCTTGTTCAAAATATATCCTTGAATGGCCACAACTATGGTTATCGAGCGAGAGTGTGAATTATGCAAGCCTCTGGATCAATAGTGAATTACTCTCAGTGAAGCTATTAGCTTATTCATCCTGGACATGTTGAATCTATTGGATATGTAATTGCTGTGCATGAGCTAAAATGTCACATCTGGTTTCTGTAAAATGAAATAATCTTTTAATCGATGCCTTTCCATGCAATACAAAGCAAACAGCTGGAGTATTGAAACCTGAATCAATGCACACAAATCTACAGTAAATGTGGCCCAATATTTGTTTTATAACTGTTTATCGGAATGTGAACATAAACTGTCAGTGAAGCAAATGTAAATTGTACTTATTTTACTGGATGCATCTATGTCAGATATTACCAAAGGGGCAATGGTTAAATGGTTAGTGTGAACAGTTAGACCCTACTGGCAGTAAAAAAAAAAAAAAAAAATCTACATCTATTCTGTCTGACAACATAATATAATATTTTGTCTAATAGGCTAATACAGTGGCACAATAAATACATTAGCATCACTGTGAACTGTTACCAGCCCGACAATTTTATTCCACGGCCACAACGCTTTTATCCACTCACCGGCCACTTTATTAGGTACACATTGCCAGTACCGTGTTAAACCCCATTTTGCATTCAGAACTCCCTTAATTCTTCATGGCATAGATTCAACAAGGTGCTGTAAACATTGACCTCTGATATTTTGGTCTATACTGACATGATAGCATCACAGATTTGTCAAATCCATGATGCGAATCTCCTGTTCCACCACATCCTAAAGCTGCTCCATTGGATTGAGATCTGGTGACTGTGGAGGCCATTCGAGTTTAGTGAACTCACTGCCATGTTCAAGAAACTAGTTTGAGATGATTTGAGCTTTGTGACGGCGCGTTATCCTGCTGGAATTAGCTATCAGAAGATGAGCACACTGTGGTCATAAAGTGATAGATATGGTCAGCCACAATACTCAGGTAAGCTGTGGTGTTTAAATGATGCTCAATTGTTACTAGGAGCCCAAAGTGTGCCAAGAAAACATGTGCCACACCATTACAGCAGCAGCAGCAGCCTGGACCATTGATTCAAAGTAGGATGGATCCATACTTTCATGTTGTTTACGCCAAATTCTGACCCTACCATCTGTTTGTTGAAGCAGAAATCGAGACTCATCAGATCAGGCAACGTTTTTTCCAATCTTCTATTGTCCAATTTTTATGAGCCCGTGTGAATTGTAGCCTCAGTTTGCTGTTCTCAGCTGACAGCAGTGGCACAGGTGTGATCTTCTGCTGTAGCCCATGTGCTTTAAGGTTGGACGTGTTGTGCGTTCAGAGAGTCATGCTCTTCTGCAGACCTCGGTTGTAACGAGTGGTTATTTGAGTTACTGTTGCCTTTCTATCAGCTCGAACAGGCCATTCGTCTCTGACATCAACAAGGCTCACTGGATGTTTTCTCTTTTCCGGACCATTCTCTGTCAATCCTAGAGATTGTGCATGAAAATCCCAGTAGATCAGCAGTTTCTAAAATACTCAGACCAGCCCGTCTGACAACAACAACCATGTCATGTTCAAAGTCACTTAAATCACCTTTCTTCCCCATTCTGATGCTCAGTTTGAACTTCAGCAGATCGTCTTGACCAAGTCTACATGCCTAAATGCATTGAGTTGCTGCCGTGTAACTGGCTGATTAGATATTTGCGTTAACAAGCAGTTGAACAGGTGTACCTAACAAAGTGGCCAGAGAGTGTATGTTAAAGTTAGAATTTATTCCATTAAATGACCATTAAAGAAAGTAAAAGGACATAAATAAATACAGAAATTAAAACTAACTAAATAAACAAACCATAATGTAGCAGATTTCAAAATGCATACTTCCTGCAGCAGCCGAGCAATTGCCTTTAATGTTAATAGCTAGTTTTCTCCATGTATATACCCCTCTTCAGCTACTAAGAAAAATTGGACAACAATTATGAGAAGGAAACTAAACCTCTAATACATATCTCTAGGCCCCTCGATATATTGTATTTGGTGTAAAGTAATCTTCAAGTTTTTGTAGTTGGTTAGCTTTTGACGAACAACAAGCAGGTATATTAGTGTCATTTTTGTACTCTTCACTTCCCTTCATCGTTCCTATGCTTGCTTTATTTACAGTAGAAGAGAAAGAGGGGGCTTTCTCCTCCATAGCATCCATATCTGCTTCCCTTTTGATTAGAAATGTATTCAAATATTGCCTTCTAATACTTTCCCCCTTTCGTCTATGCACCGTTGCCCACGAGATTAAGCACTAGGTGAATTTTCCCACAAATCCCAGGGTGGAGAGGCAAGATAAACACACTCCATTGAGTTTGCCATTGCAATTACCTTATAGAGGGGTTTTTTTTTAATGAAAGAAAGAATAAAGGAAACGGAAAAAGAATGTATGGCTCCATGGAAGATGTTCATTTTGTTTTGTGCAGTTCACAGAATAATGAATTGTCCCATAGGTTTGTAAACTAAAATCTAAACATGCATTTGAGGCTGTAAGCTTGTAATCTTGATTTTCACAAATGCAATTTAAACACTGGTGGAATTCTTATTCACTTCTTAGTAACATAATTCAGTAAAAATGACATAATTCAGTTCAAATCAATACTCTTTGCTCTATTTGCCCTACACGGCAAATCAAATTTTAGCGGAGCCTTGACACAGGCCTATACGTGTACGAAATAAGAAAAGCAAACAGATTTAATAATGCAGACACAGTTTGCCATAAAAGCTTTCCTTTTACTATTAATATATGTATGGAAGAATGTATCAGTGTTTCTTCGCTCTAAGTCTGCCTCATAAAATGATCCGGCCCACAGATTGACTTATCTATCTGAATCCAATTTTCATGTTCACTGGGTGCAATGAGTGCCCTTATCCCATGATGAGTTACACCTCCCCTATCAGCTCCAGATAAACACACAGAGCTGTGCAGCTGGCCTCTAAAGTGAGAATGCACCTATAGATACTGCCATGAATAAAACACCACAGAAGGACATGCACATCGCCTCACTGCAATGGATTCTGCCCATACTATTTGCCAGATACTGAGTAAATGCCTGCAGCAAATGGCTTCACATACTTTGTCGTTCTGAATACTGACTAAATCAAGAATTTGACCTACCATACATTCACCCCTGAACACATGGCTTGGTGTTTTAACTTTTGGGCTGTTGACCAAAGTGAGTTCACATTGTTTTATGTTTTTGTTTTTTTTTTGCGGTAAAGTGTTCCTGAAGTATTTTCCCATAGGGATTTTTTTTCTAAAGTCTTCATTAAAGCATTATACGGTAAGCCATGAACCAAGCCAACCAGCTAAGAGATGAATCACAGCATTACAAAGACTTTGCTTCGATGGTCCACTTTAGACTTTCTACTAACTTTAAATATCTTTGTAACTACATGTCAACCAACTCTCATTAGAGTATTAGTTGAACGTCTCCTTAATATCTGCTAACACTTTATTTTGATGGTCCCTCAATAGACATTCTACTGAATACTCTAATGAGATGTTAGTTGACATGAGGTTGCAAATTAATGAGAGTTAGTTGACATGTAGTTGCAAAGTTACTTAAACTGTAGTTAGTAGAATGTCTAAAGTGGACTATCAAAACAGTGTAATCCAAACTTCGATATGAAGCAAAATATATTTGAAAATCGTACGGAAAGACAAAGTTACAAAACTGTGTACCTAACGGCTTTACTGAGGGTAAGAACTACAATCCCATGAAGCATTGCGAATGACAAATTAAAAATGCAGAAATATACAACTATAAAATTGTTGATTATACATATAGAATTTTTTTTTGACAGCATAGAGAATGTCATTCGCAGTGCTTCTTTAACCCTCATGTGGTGTTCATGTCATTTTTGACTGGAGAAGATTTTCTTTTTCCTGAAAATACTAGTTAATGTTATCGCATTGAACTGAAACTTAGTGACTTTGTTCACAGAGACTATAACAACTTGTCCAAATTTTTATTTTTATTTTTTTACTTTTTTTGTGTTGTTTTTTTCACCTTGTTACACTTATGGTGTTCCCGGTCAAAAATGACAGGCCTACACAAAATAGCTTATAAATCCCTCGTTATGCTATATTATCCCCAAAAATTGGATTCAATCTTTTTATCAACTTGTTTCCTTTCAATTAGGACTGGTTTTGTATTCAATTTTCAAACAGTTTAATTGTAGGAGTCATTTATCCGAGCTTATGCACCTCAGTTTTTGAGTGAAAAAAGCATTATTTGTTAATAATTTTGGCAATATTGAGAAAAATGCCTACTATCAAATAAATGAGGCCTATGAATAATCAGATGCAAATATAAATATAAAACCAGTCCTAATTGAAAGAGAACAAGTGGACAAAAAGATTGAATCCAAGATTGGGTGAAAATATGGTATAATGCGTGATTTATAAGCAATTTTTTATAGGCCGGTCATTTTTGACCGGGAACACCACAAGTGTGACTATGTGCCATATTTTTTACAAAACAAAAGTTTCAAAACAAAATTCCTGGTGAAATATTAGAGTAGACTAGTGTGATCAACAGTAGCCATTTTTTTCATTTTTTTTTTTCATATTTCCAAATTTACTCATAAATTATTTGTTTTTTACTCAAAAAATGAGATGCCTACTCTCAGATAAATGAGGCCCATGATTAATCAGATGCAAACAGAAATATAAAACCAGTCCTAATTGAAAGAGAACAAGTTGACAAAAAGATTGAATCCAAGATTGGGTGAAAATATGGTATAATGAGTGATTTATAAGCTTTTTTTTATGGGCCTGTCATTTTTGACCGGGAACACCACAGGTGTTATAGGGTTTTGAACACCACATGAGGGTTAAAGTGGCCTTCCCTGTTTTTTGCGTGGTTTGTTTGTGTTGACTCTCTGATGAAGTTATGTCATTGGTGTATGTCCAAGCACATGCACACTTTGATCAGAGCGGTAATAATACGATAAAGTTTTTTAGATGCCTGTTTATTGCGATTAAAATCGGCGTATGCCACAGTTTAATGCGATTATGGTTACTACGACTTTGAGCTTAACTGCATTAGTTTGTTTAAAGTATTGTGCTTACATGAGGTAAAGTTTACGTCGCAATATTGACAAAATCCCATTTTAAATCGCATTATGACGATGCATGTAAATGTGCACATTGATATGTTCTTTTTAAGCGTTGAGAAGAAGGTATGACCCTAAAAGTTCTTAGAGAGAAAAAGTCTTTCTAGAAGAAGTGCTACCAGTCATTTGGCTAAAGTCCCAAATGAAAATAGTCTCTGTGCTTTAATTGCACTGATAGCAGCCGCTTCTTCCCCCAGAACATTCTAATGTCATTAGTGAGGAAAGACATTAGAGGCGGGAGACGAGGAGAGCTGGCAGAGGGAAGGCAGTAGCAGCAGGTGACAAGCCCTAGGATGCCTGGAAAATGCAGTTTATGGACTCCTGATTGATGAGGTGATCCTGAACCAGGTGATGACTAATTCGCTATTTAATTGAAAGAGATCAGTGGTGGTCGGCATCGTTTTCCACACACTCGAAAATTGACTTTTTAATGCCCCCTTAGTTTAATTGCTGGGTTGTTTATTATTGCCTAGTTTTTAGGCTATTGGGCTACAACATAACACTTTTCCATAACTGTCTTTCAACAGTAAGCGTCCAGAGTAAATAAATCTGCTTTAAAAGCAATCACAGATTTGAAGTGATCAGTCTGTCTCATTTTGGAGCAGATGAAGATGAGCTTTCAGATTACCAGCATAAGCTGTGGCACATAAACAATCAGAGCTGTACAGAGGCTGCAGCATTATCACATCAACGAGAGACAACAGAAAATGACCGCACATCTGTGACAATGCACAACTGATCAGTGGCCGCTGCTGGGTGTGCCAGCGATGATGACTGACTAGAACAATCAGAACATGTGTGCTTAAGCCACAAGAAACACAAGCAATCTAAGACCAATCCATTTCCCCAACACTGTTATATGGAGAGAAAAAAAGATTCTCATGAAAATCCTGGACATAAAAAAACACATCCTGACAACAAAAGATAAAACATATGAAGGACATTTGAGGGAGTTCATGAAGAACGAAGAACGGCAAAATATATAGCAGCAGTTATTTGCATGCACTATTTGCATGAGGGATTGGATTTTGGTTTCCGATTCGGATTTCTCTTAAAGAGGACCTTTTACATTTTAAACTTTCTTTAGTGTGTAATGTTGCTGTTTGAGTATGAAAAAAAGGTCTGCAAAGTTGCAAAGTCACTCAAAAGGGAGTTGTTCTCTATCAGTGTGCACTAGCTGTTTCTGAAATGCCTTGATTGTAGTCTTGAGCTTTCTTCCGGGAACAAAATATTCCTCATTTAAATAATTCCTGCACTGCACTTTGGACCCCATTGACTGTGGACAAACACAGTTGAAACATTCTTCAAAATATCTTCTTTTGTGTTCCACAGTGTTCCAAACCCTATTTTGCACTGTATTAGTGCCAGATTGAGATTAAATTATCTAAATCAGATGCATTATTCCCCATATTTGGTTAAACCGTTCTTCATTTGAAAAGTGAACAAATCTTCTGCTTAAACTAGGTTGTTGGTGTTTAGGGAATAAGTCTAAAAGTTTAGTGAATTCACCCCCATTTTGCACGTTATGGAAGTCTGAACATTTGTGCATTTGAGGATATGGAAAGAGGAGTCTTCCTGGTCTACACCAAAACAAACGTTCTTGTTCGTTTTAATTTAATCACAGATAAACGATTTTGAGAGAGTAATACCAGGGTTTATTTTAAGCTACACTTCAGCTACAGGGATTTCCGGCCTCCGCATGAAATATATGTAAATCACCTTTATCACAGCGAGTCTCTTAATGAACCACACTGCACGGGATAACTATTGGGAACTGTAAAATGTTCTCCTGGGGAGTCAGCAGAGAAAAGAGATTGATGTGTCATGTGAGAAATGGTCCACTCCAACCAATTTTGTTTCGATTAGACACAAGATCAATTTCAATTGCTTCATCACATAGAAGCTAGCGGGGCGTACACATAGGGATGAACAATGAGAGTGTCAAAAAACAACATCTCTCTCTGTTTGCCGCGCTCACTGGGGTGTTGGCAAACAGATATTCAACGGGAAAACGTTGCTTTGAAATTAAATTTGTATTTCTAAGACTCAAGGGTTTTGTAGCCCGTTCAGATGCACTGCCACTTGAAGACCCGTCCTCCACATCCATCATGCTAAGTAAATATACTGTATTGTTTTAAGGTCAAAGCATTCATAAGGTTTTACGGGCAGCTCGTCGGAAATACCTCAGGGAGTTCTCAGTCGCACGGCACAGCATTTCGCTGTAAAAGGCTATTTCTCAAACTTGAATATATACACACACACATACATATATACACTCTGTGAATGATTTGCCAGGCAATAATTAATTCGATTTTACCTTGATAGACCAACCAGATATCTGTTTCGCTGTCAGTGTAAGCCTAGCATGCAAAGACTTCTGATGAGAGATCTTATGCGATTTGCACCCAAGGACAATGTGAAGGCCCAGCAGAATGTCACAGCAGTTTGAACTGCAAAAGGGCTCAATCTTAAGATTCACTAAGCTGGAACTGGCTGTAATACAATGCCATTACACTGGGAAAACCAGGTCAAGTCATAGTTGAAAATACCATTTTACCCTTTTCAGTCTCAACCCACCTCACTGTCCTGAAAACACAGGCATGCACAAAGCCGTAAATGTCCTTTATTTGACCTTTCTGATCTACATTTTTCTGTCGAACCTGTAGTACAGCACTAAATCAAATCTGGCATATTGAGCCAGTATTAATACCATTGTAAGATTTAAAGGGATACTCCACTTTTTTCGGAAATAGGCTCATTTTACATCTCCCCCAGAGTTAAACAGATGAGTTTTACCGTTTTAGAATCCATTCAGCCGAACTCCGGGTCTGACGGTACCACTTTTAGCATAGCTTAGCACAGATCATTGATTCTGATTAGTCCAGTAGCATTTCTTTCAAAATGACCAAAGAGTTTCAATATTTTTCCTATTTAAAACTTGACTCTTCTGTAGTTAAACCGTGTACTAAGATCGACGGAAAATGAAAAGTTGCGATTTTCTAAGCCTATATGGCTAGGAACTACTCTCATTCCGGCGTAATAATCAAGGAACTGTGTGGCTGTACCATGAGTGCAGCAGGCGTAATGATATGACGCAGCGCCTGAAAATAGGTCTAATAGGTTAGACAAACTTAGTCCCGGTCACGTTGGAAGAAGTTACCGAGCTGGGGACTATTTTCAGGCGCTGCGTCATATCATTACGCCTGCTGCACTCATGGTACAGCCACACAGTTCCTTGATTATTACGCTGGAATGAGAGTAGTTCCTAGCCATATAGGCTTAGAAAATCGCAACTTTTCATTTTCCGTCGATCTTAGTACACGGTTTAACTACAGAAGAGTCAAGTTTTAAATAGGAAAAATATTGAAACTCTTTGGTCATTTTGAAAGAAATGCTACTGGACTAATCAGAATCAATGATCTGTGCTAAGCTATGCTAAAAGTGGTACCGTCAGACCCGGAGTTCGGCTGAATGGATTCTAAAACGGTAAAACTCATCTGTTTAACTCTGGGGGAGATGTAAAATGAGCATATTTCCGAAAAAAGTGGAGTATCCCTTTAAGGCGAGACACTACAGGTGAATAGGGTAAAATTTTTAACTAGCAGATATCACCATGAAACTTTCCCAGTTGATTACCTACATTAAGATGAGAAAAAAATGTATTACAAGTTTTCTGTAATTTAATGTTTAAATATGCAAATGAGGTAATATCTAATTAAATATGCGCTAATTTGCATATATAAAAAAATCTGAGTATTGGATAAAGCCAGGTTAAAAATAATTTTTTCATTGTGTTCACATATTAGATGGGAAAAAAATTACAGAGGGATTATGGATATCTACTTTTGTTATCCTGTAAATCAGAAAATACTGTCAATAGCCTTAAAAAAATGATTTTCGCCATGTTTTTTGGAATAAAATGTTATATAAATCAGGCTAGGAATAATATATTTACAAATCCCTCTGTAAATGTCTTCATAATATAACTACGTACAAGACTGTAAAGTTTGGTGTGTATAGGTGCTACTGAAGTGGAGATTTCGGACTTGGAGTATGAGAGAAAAGTCATTTTGAGAAAACGGGCTTTAAAGATTTATCATCAGCCAATGAGATTGCGCATTCAGCCCTTTTACTTTCTCGATTGGTTGCTGATAAAAAGGAAATTACCATATTTGGATCCGACAGGATTGTACAGGAGAGAGAGAGCTTCCTAACGGTGCATGTGATGACAGACTGACGGCAGCGATCACGGAGCAGCATGTTGATAAAGAACGTCAACTTTTGTTGAATTTATGAGAAATCTACAGACGCAAACAGACAAAGTGTAATAAAATAAAGACCTAAATGTGTATTTCTGACTTTTTTTTCACCACAAGTCTGAAAGAAGACATGTTATTGAAGACAAATATCCAAAAATCTCAAAATTGACAGTAAAACAGTAAAAAAAAAACGATGTTTTTGCCTGCTAAAGGGTTAGTTCACCCCAAAATGATCCAAACACAATCAGAGTTATATAAAAAAAAATATCCTGGCTCTTCCAAGCTTCATAATGGGAGTGAATTGTACCCTAGATTTTGAAGCCCAGAAAAGTGCATCCATCCATCATAAAAGAGATCCATATAGCTCCAGGGGGTTAATAAAGGCCTTCTGAAGCAAAGCAATGCGTTTTTGTAAGAAAAATATCCATATTTATAATTTGATGAACTATAATCACTGGCTTCCGGTAACATCCGTATGTGAGTCTAGTTCCGGTAGAAGAATGACCTCCGACTCGACACATGACGTATTGACGAACGTAGAAGCGCAGGGGATAGACCAAAACTAAACACCGGTCCTGAATTAGAAGTCTAAAATTAGAATTTTAAAAGAGACATTTTGGAGGATTTTAGAGAAGAGGAGCTTGAGTTTGTTGCCCAGCCCTGTTTGTTTGAACCGCAAGAGGCGTCTACTCTCTCCTAAGCTTACGCTACTCCTATATCCTACGTCATGCATCGGGTCAGAGGTCATTCTTCCGCTGGAACTAGACTTGCATGCGGCTGTTACTTGAAGCTAGTGATTATAGTTTATAATGTTGTAAATATGGATATTTTTCTTACAAAAATGCATCGCTTCACTTCAGAAGGCCTTTATTTACCCCCTGGAGCCGTATGGATTACTTTCATGATGGATGGATGAGCTTTTTTGGGCTTCAAAATCTAGGGTACCAACTCCCATTATAAAGCTTGGAAAACCCAGGATGGAAGATTCAGTGTTTGGCTGAAAGAAAAAGTCATATACACCTAGGATGGCTTGAGGGTGAGTAAATTATGGGATAATTTTTTTCTTTTTTCATTTCAAAAATGAAAATTCTGCCATTTACTTACCCGCATGCTGTAATAAATCTGTATGATTTTCTTCTTGGAATACAAAAGATAATTTTTTGGTAGAATTCTATTTTCTATTATATTTATAATTATGTTATTCATAGAAAATATTGATTTCCTCCAAATATCTACCTAGCACATAGCACAAATGGAAACAATAACTGATTCATAAATGCAGTCTGTCTGATCCCATGATGGGAACCCCTAAAATGTTCTATAAAATGTGAAGCACCTAAGTTTCTATATATAACCTTTTCTTCTAAACAGTCTGTCAGAACAGCGTAAAACAAATGTAATTCACTTTCGCATCTTATTGAGTTTAAACAGGCATTTTTGCAGAACTTTGTGTGCATTTGACCTTCTTGTAAGTTTCAATTTTCAAGCGATTTTAAGGCTCAAAAACGCATACAAGAAATACACTTTCATGACACACTGGACTGTCACGTGAGCATAACCATGATACAGCCAATAATCCAACATTATTGTAAGTTGTCAAAATTCTCGCAGTGTATCGCCCACCCCTAATTCCATGGCAGAAAGTCAAAAGGGTTTGGAAAAAAAAAAAAACATGAGAGTGAGTAAATGATTAGAGAAATGTAATTACTATAGTGATGGTCCCACTAACATACGGAGCTAAACTCCCTCATACACACCAACCTCGTTCATTCCCTCACCTGTCTTCTCCATTTCAGCTTCGAACCGGGCCTGTGTTCGGCTCCAGTACAATAGACTCTGACAGTGTCGGACAGCAGGCAGTATTCTCCCACTGACGAGATGAACACGTAGGCAAGAATGTTAAGAGTCTCTAACGATTTTTCAGCTCAAGTGGGCAGGTGACTGGCATCCTTTCGTGAAGGCAGCTCGAGATGCTACCCCGCCCAAGATAATTAATGAGTTTCTGTCAAGCGCACCGCTCCAAAGGAGTGCAGAAAGGGTCGCCCTGTCAAAACCCATCCTGCTCTCCAGCGCCGAGGAACCTAATTCAACACTGCACAGCGTGGTGGAGGGCACAATGCAAATTGTAGTTAGAATTTGAGAATGAGACTGATGTATTCACAGGGAATTGGTTCATTCAAGGTTAAGCCAACTTATACAAGATAACGGACTCTAACGGACGGTATAATACTTCACGTATACATTGCGGTTTCTAGTCGTATCGAAATTTCAGTTCTCCCAGCGGGACCTGCACTTTTTGCTGTCATTTCTTACAATGAAATATGATATGTGCCGTAGTCACGATCATTCTGGATCAATGCGTAAGCTGTCACCACACAGAAGAAACCACAGAGGAAGCCAGCGGGGGCAAAGACTGCATTCTGAAAGGCAAATTAACCTGTCGTCAGGTCTCACAGAACTATTAAAATAACTCACATGCTCCCTGTGGTGAGAGTGGGCAACTCAGAACACACAAGCCTATGATGTTAAACCCCCTGTCTACTATCTATCCACTTCGGACATTGATGCTGTGCGCTAACATGGGCCAACAATGTCTAAAATTATGCCTGTAAGTCTGTAAGAGAACTTTTTTTTTGCCACAAGCATAGCATTGATGTGAACTTCTAGTTAGAGTTTTATTAAAACTATAATACAATAATTGTTCAGCTAAAACCGACCATTAGACAAAACCAATTAATTTCAGGAGCAATAGTAAATAGCCAGGAAATCATATCATCCTCATTGGTTGCATATTGTTTCATGTACCGTATTGGACATAGCTTGAATAGCAGAACTCACTGTAGCTTGCTTTGTACACGTAGACGTTTCAAGTAACCAACTGAGGTCAGGTGAATAGATGGTAGGTGGGCATTACGCATTGACAGGATAACCAGCCAATCACAGCGATGTGGAGGAACCGTCGAATGTTCCTGAGGAGGGGCAAAACACCCCTGGAGTCTAGAAGGAAATCCTCCAGGAAAAGAGGCAACAGCAGCCCGAATGCAAATTCTGAATTTGGTGGGACTTCCTTTTTACCACGTCTGCTTCTGGTGACCTCATGTCTTTAGACAGGGTAGAGGGTAAGAGTGGGTCAGAAGGGGGTAATTCATAATGGCATAACTGACAAGTTAGACCCCAGAGCCTGTTCCTGGAGCCCTACAGTTCATCATAGTGCCATGCAGACTGTATAATTGTCTTTCCCCTTAAGAACCGGCACGTCAGTCTTTATAAAGAGGGCGTAAAGTAGACTGCATTGAAAGAGCGCTGCTCAGTTCAGCAATGCAGGGTTCACTCAGCAGGGGGCCGTGAGGAACAGCAGTGAGCCATGTCATCTCACTCCAGCAGCCGCTACAGTGCTCCTAAACTTTACACAGCTACTTATGATGTCTAGACATCATTAAAAAGGTCTGTGAGAACACATAGTGTTCCGCTCCTGAAACATAATGGAAAGCATTTGTTCTGAGATAAACATGTGTTGACACACCAGATGCAATCTTTTATTTTATTTTTAGTGAATAACATTTTGTAAATAACTAAAATGTTGGTATCTGCCACACACAAAGCTTTTGTATGGCTTTGGAAGACTCTGAATTACAATTTTATGGTACCTTTTGTCATTTTTTGAAGACGAAATCAATCTCTAATCTGTCTTTCCTCATGCATTTTCTTTTGTGTTCCATGGAAAAAAAGTCAGGAGGAGGAAGAAATCACAAGTTTGGAAAGACAGAGCATGAGAAAATAACGACAAAGTTGTTTTTGGGCGAACTTTCTCTTGACAATTGCTCCTGCAAAGCATCACTACTGGTTAATTTTATTTAAAGCCATTTTCTATAACTAAAAAAAAGTTGGTAGCACTTTATTTTTTTCAGTCCTGTTCCCTATGGGGGAATATATTGCCCCATATATTGTATATTTATATTGTAAATCATTTATAGACATTAATAATAACAATAATAATAATTTTATTATTTATTATTAAAGGTATAGCTGAGGATTTCTTTTTCCGGGTGGATCATCAAGACTATTGGTCCTCCTAAGTGTCAATCATTCTGGTGATATGTTTACGTAAGGCCGTCGTACGTGCTCGTGCACAGGATTCACGCGATGGCGTGCGTTCAAAACACAGGTTGGGCTTCCCACTGATGCCTCAGTCGCGAAGTTTCTACTTGACAGGTAAAGTTTGGAGAAATCCATTTAAAATCACTGCTAGTAAAAGTTAATGTAAGCTATGATTAGCTCGTGCATGCTCTCTCGTGCACACGTTTAATAGGCGTTCCCTCTCGGGAGCAGGTAGAGTGTTGCGCATGTGCATTTTTTCAAAAAGTGGAGAGGGCGGTTCTTTTCTAAAATTCGGGAAAATCCTCCGCTATACCTTTAATAATAAAATAATGTTTATTTTATATACCGTTAATTGCAGTACTATGGTGATGATGATACCACAGTACTTTTATATATATTACACACAAAAAAAAAAAGAAGCACCTAGTTAAAAAAACACAAAAAAAAACACAACAAATGCAAATCATAAACAACTATTCAGAAAGAGACAAACAGACTGAGACAGCCACAAGATGATGTGGGAGCACGTGAGCAAATGAACATACTGAACCCCGTCCCGTGGGCTACCTAAACACGTTCAGATCAGAAACGGCCGCTCTGCCTGCTGCTCCAGTGATTAGCTCCTCCATCTGGCCTCGCTGCATCTGGCCTGGGCAGGCGGGCATGATGGTCAGGCAGCCAGCCCAGAGCAGCGAGCCCAGAGCAGCCTGCAAGATGGATCTCAGGGCTGGAGGTCTTTCCTGCAAGTTGGAAAAGTGACAGAAGGGAGTTTACAGGCCCAGTCCTGACAGAGCAGAAGTTATTACAAATCAGAGACGTCAAGCAAAGTTGAACTTTCTGTGAAAGATGGAAAACGATGCAAGGTGCCAGATTAATATGAGGGCTGGAATCAAAAGCGAGGTAAGTCCATTGCTCACAGCTCACTGTGCGGAAGAATGATTCAGCAGTCTACAAGATCACGACAGTTTCTTTAATTGTACAGTAACTTTAATTGTATGAAGCTTTCTGTTAATGCTTTGAAAAGGTCTATAAATAAAAAAAATAAAAAAGAGCTAATTTTACTATATGAGCTGAAAAAATATTAATAATTAATAGACAACTTTATAAAAGGCAGGCAGGTACAGATTCAGTGCAGTCCTGGCAATGACAAATTCATGCAAACAATATATTGATGAAATGCATGAAGTGGAATGGAATAAAGAAGCAATTCTCTCCCCCGTTCTTGATGGATCGCATACAGACAGAAAAACTAATGTTCATTGCTGTATATCACATGACTACCTCCCGCAAACAGTACCCAGCATGCTTTCGGAAGAGTCATTTTTTCCATAAATGTAATAAAACTGTTGCCATCACTGAGGGAAATGTTTTTAAATTCCTCTATTGATGATTTCAGACTGCAGCTCTGGTCACAACTACACCTGACACATTAGGAATGAAACATTTATTTAAAGCAAGACATCAGATATTTCATTTCTTGTGGAGAAGGTCACAAAAGGTTTGCAGTTTCTTTTTCAGATTTTAGTTTCTTTTTTTTTCAGTCTCTCAGATTCTATTTGTTTTCTTCGTTCACTTTTTGTCATTTATCGTTACTCTGTGTTATGCATTGCAACTTCGGTATCTCTCTTTCTCGCGCGCACCCCCCCCCCCCCCCCCCAAATCACGCACACATGAATACACACGCTTTCACAGATAAAACATTCTCTTGGAGAGTGAACACGAGAAAAAGAAGAAAAATGACGTTCAGTAATCACACTGAAGCATTACCAGTCATTACTCTGTGCTGTCAGTGGTGGAGGAGAAATCAGCGCCGGCTCTTCTTTACCTCGCATCCATCGATGCCTGCAGTAGCGCTTCACTAGAGTGAATCTAGCATAGGACACTGTCAAAGACGTATATACAGACAGACACTATTTTCTTTAACATGCTCACTTTTTTTGCCGTACACAAACATAAGCTCAGAAAGGCTATACGGATCCCTCTGTAAATGAATATGTGTATCCGATCACGCGGTCGGCAGGTTGTTTTACATCTATGAGTGCAATAGAATTATCTAGACCTCATATTCTCCCTGTGTGACCTTGGAATACTAATGCAATTTATTGCCAGAAATGAACAACTGATGGTTAGGTGTTAAAAAAACTGCATCTGACAGTTAGCTTAGTATTAGTCATTTTGCAGATTATTTTAAACAAAGTGACTTACAGTAAAGTACAGTGCATTGTACTTTAAGGGCACAATTTTCATAGCTCATGGTTCCATGGCTCTCTGTTCACCTATCTATCTATCTATCTATCTATCTATCTATCTATCTATCTATCTGAATCTGTGTTAATCCATCCACTCATCTATCCGTCTATCCATCCATTCATCGATCGATCCATCTATCTCTCTACTGTATGTACATCCATCCATCCATCTCTCTACTGTATGTCCATCCATCCATCCATCCATGTCTATCTGTCTGTTAATCCATTCACTCATCCATCCGTCCGTGCGCCCGTCTGTCTGTCTATGTCCATCCATCCATCCATCCATCCTTCTATCTATCTATCTAGGCTATCTACCTGCCTGCCTCTGTCAGTCCATCCATGCATCAAATTTATCTGTCTGTCTCTCTCTCTTTGTCTGTCCATTCATCCAACCGTCCATCCATCAATTCATATATAAATCTCTACATCATCTATCTCTGTCTCTCTCTGTCCATCCATCCATCTGTTCAGCTATCTGTCAGTTTATCCTTCCATTTATACCTATCTCTATATCTACAAACTTTGCTGTTCTAGTTAAAAATCAGTCATTTGATTTTCTTCGAATTTCAATTCCTTTTATTTCTACTTCCTTAAAATCGAATTCAAACTGTTTGCTACAGTACCTCAAATTCAGGAACTACAGTTTTCTTGATTCAATTCTAAATAGCACACAACCATGGTTTACACAGTAAGTCTTAAAAGAAGAGCAGCAAAAAGGCCTGTTTAATCTAACTGATGGAAAGTGAGTTTAGAAAATAACTACGGCTGTTTTGGCACAAAATAACTAACCCTAACTTTATAAGTGGATATGATCCCTTTTAATAATGATAATATGTTCAAGGTATCACGCCTTTGGGTGAATCAGAATCCATGTGATAAACTGCCACCAGACTGTAACACAACTGCGGAAGTAATAAATACACTGAAGCAACAATAACAGAACACTCTAGCTGACAGTGAGACAAAGAGAGATAGAGAGAAAGAGAGAAGGTGAAAGAGTACAACCACAATCCCCTGGAGATTGACTTCCCTCCCATCACTTGTCCCCACAAGAGAGCACACAGCCTAATCCATAGAGATGACTTGATATGTTCCTCCACATTGCCCCTGGAACCTGCGGGATAAAGAGTGATCTCCCAGATTAAGGCTCATTGCAGCGGGGCCATAGCCCTTCAGTGAGGACAGAGGGAGACCAGGTGCAGAAGATTCAAGGAGACAGTCTGTCTCATCCGGCAAGCAGAGCTCACTTTACCTGTGCCGTTTAATTCAACTCCAAAGGCACCTGAGACAAGACAACCGAGACTGAGAAAGACACCGCAGCCTATTGTGGATATGACTGAAATGGACCTGAAACGACACGCTGGGTTAAATCTCATATTGGTTGATCTAGTTTGTATTTGCTTTACTGACTCAGGCAATTTCGTTTAGTCTAACTTCAATACAAACAACAAATGCTGGTCTAAAATACCAATGCCAGTTAAAATGCATACTCTCAAAAACACAAGAGACAAACAGTAGTAGCCCATGCCTCAAACCACACTGATGCTGGAATTATTCATGGACCGTCAAACTGACTGACAAGTTTAGTTTGTTTCACAATTTAATGACTTGCAAATAAATAACTCTATTGAACTAGTTCTATTTAGTGAATCAAACACATATAGTACAGCATGACCACTATAGTGTGAATCATGGATAAATTAATCAGCCTGATCTCACGGCAATTCGTATGAATTCTACGAGGTGGCTAATTCGTACGTATTCATACGACCTCACTCGTACGCATTAGTACGATTTTTGCCCAATTCGTATGAACTCATACGAATGACCTACCCCTGACCCCGCCCCTAAACCTACCCATCACGTGGGTTTAAACAAATCGTACAAATTTGTACGAATTAGCCACCTTTTAATCACTCGGACGAATTCGTACGAATTGGTCGTGAGATAGCGTTGAATTAATCTAATGGACATTTTGCTTTTAGTGAATCAAAGACATACAACATGACCGTCAATTATCATAATATCAAAAATATACAGCGAGGCCACTATAGTCTGATCATACACTCGGCACCCTCTTGTCTAAGTGTATAATTCTTGACCACAATAAGGTACACGGATCCAGACATTATGCCGATACAATCAAAAGTCTGGCATTTCTGGATAAAATCAGTCAGTCATCTTTCATGAATCAGACATATTTATTGAGGTTAACTTAATTAAGGCCCATTTGTGGTCTATATACACAATGTTTCAGTTGTCTGTACTTCATTATATACTCTTTTGACCTGATGGTCAGGATGATTGCCAATCCACAAGAGCAACCCTGCACAGGTGTACCTGTCCTCCAAAGTAGGTATTCCAATGTTTAGAGGCAGGCATGAGCTTGAGCGTGTTTGAACATTATACCATGTCCAGATGGTGTGTGAGAGTGCCAGATCAGACACTGCTGCACACCCCACTGCTGAAATACACACGGGAGTGAGGACTTCACACTGCTCCTCAATGAAGTGATCCCCACGTGAACTTTCACTGAGCTACAACACGCTGAGACAAAAAAGACCAGCATTTACAAACACAGTCCAGTTGGAGTGCCGCCCGGCCCAAACCTGGCTACTTTGCCTTCAGGCGAAGCACTTTATTGCTCGTGTCGGTGTTTGCCATAACAACAGAGACAGCTGGGCATATTGAGAGACACACTTTGAATGCATGTTCTGGCAATTTAGCGTCATTGAATTTCTCGTAATGAGGAACTCAAAATGATAGCAATTGTAGCAAAGGATTTTCAGTGACATGACATTGTGATTTCAAAGGTGTGCTTATACAATGAATTCACGAAACAGTATTTCAACACTAAAACCTGCATCTTATTCACTAAGAGTTTTTAATGTTAATACTGTAAAAAAAAAAAAAATTGTACAGCTGTTGTCCGGCTATTGTACACTCCAATTCTTAAACAATTTGTTTTGTGATATATATATATATACTCAATGTTGCATGTATTTGATCCTGTGATGGTAAAACAGAATTTTTAGCATCATTGCACCAATCTTCAGTGTCACATGATCCATCAGAAATCATTCTAATATGCTGATTTACTGCTTAAGAATCATTTCTTATTATTATCAATGTTGAAAATGGTTGTGCTGCTTAAAATGTTTTTGTCTTTTTCCAAAAGAAGAGCACATATTTTTATTTAACATTCTAAATGTCTTTACTGTCACTTTTGAATAATTTAATGCATCCTCATGGAATAGAATAATAAAGCTACTGACACCAAACCTTTATTGGAAAATTATTATATTTTGAGCCTTATTCGCAAAACATGGGAAACATGTCGTAATGTAATTAGAAAAACTTGGACCAGGAAGTGGAATTGACAATACAAGTACAACAAAGCACGTTTGCACAGGTATGTTATTTACATAATTACATTAAACCATTACATTAGTAACACTACCAGTGGGTGGCCTATGAAATCCTAAATGAATGGTGGTCTTGATGTACACATTACAATTTTTAAATTGATTTTGTTTTCCACTGATCAAAGAGAACATGTTTGGGGAAGATATTCTTGATCCTTCTTTCCATGTATGATATTTGTTATGAATGGGTGTCTTTTTGAAGCAGAGTTGTACTGATGTGAGATCATGTTCTTCTTGTCTCTGGGCTTTGAGGGCTTGCACAGTGTAGGCTCTGGGGGGCTGCTGTGATGCTCACACCTAAAACTCTACTACACGTACAAGAAACTTTGAACTCTGAGAAGGAGCTATACTCTCCTTGGGCCAGATCAAAATCCTACAATGTGTTGTGCCTCTCTTTGAGGTATTTGATGTTCTATGCTTTCTGAAAGGTACCTGGAGATCCTTTTTTTTTTTTTTTTCAAATGTGAAGTTAGATTATGATTTTCCTTTCAGAGCCAAAATTCGAACATGGTTATGAGAACAAAAATTAGCAAAGGAAACATTGATGGTCCCATTATTTACTTGAGACTTGAGATGGTCCAGAATCATGATTCATTTATGGGGCTTTCGCGTCATCTTTGAAGCTTAAAAGTTTCAGTATACTTTCATTGTAATTGCATGAATTTTTTTTTGAAATTCATCCTTTTGTGTTTGATGGAAGAAAGTCAGTCAGTCAGTTTGGAAACAACATGAGGGTGAGTAAATAATGGCAGAATACACATTTTCAGACTATTCCTTTAAAAAGGATGTATGCTTTTTTACATTTTCATCTTTCTTTAGTGTGTAATGTTGCTGTTTGAGCATGAAAAAGGTCTGCAAAGTTACAAAGCACAAAGTTACTCCAAAGGCAGTTATTCTCTGTATCAGTGTATCATACTGAACTGAGTTTCTGAACTCCCTGAAACGTCTCTATTGTAGTCTTGAGTTTTCTTCTGGGAACATACACGTCGCAATATTCCTAATTTTAATAATTCCCTCCCAATGCATATGCAAAAAAGGGGCGAGGCCTGGTTGAGTTAGTTAGTAGTAGTGTTGCACGATGCACCGATACTTCAAAAGTATCGCGATTCTCGGAAATTAAAAACGTCACGATTCCTAAATTTATTAGTATCGATACTTCTAAGAATGACCGCGTTCAAGATTTGTAAGGCCGGCGACATACTGGCTGCGTGGCGTGTCCGTTTTTATTTCGGCTCCCATGTTAAGAGCTAGCACACTGCCTGCGTGACACGCGTGCCCGAGCCGCGCGGAAAACGCGTGCATGCTAGAAATAGAACCGACGCCTAGAACCGACGAAATATTCTGTAGCCTATTTTGCCGTCAACACTGCCGACGTTGTCTTTGCTGCTATATATTTATGTTTAAAATGAAGTATAGGCCTTCCACAACTCTCTCCCCATATGTCAAATATATCACCAATGAGGCTTATCATATGTTACCAATATTAAACATTGTTTAATATAATCGCTGTTCATATTTTTATTCAAAGTTCAGAATCAAGATAAAGTTATTACCGGTAACTCTTATGTTTCTTATGATAACTGAGATAATTTTTATTTTATTTTTACCTTGAATGTCATTATTCTAATTTATTTTTTATATTTTTATATTTCATATTTTGTTCAAATGCTGTTTTTCATTTATTAGTGTGTATTATGATTAGAATGTTGTCCCGGTTTTAAAATAAAGCACAGCAATGATATTTAAGAGTGTTTCTCCCTTTTCAGGAAAAGTATCGAAAAAGTATCGAAATCGCAATTCTTGACTTGGTATCGGTATCGAAACAATAATTTTGGTATCGTGACAACACTAGTTAGTAGTGTGTTGAAACTCGTGTTATAGTAAGGGGCGGGACATTTCCCAAACATGCTTGGTTGACCAATCACAACAGTTGACCAATCTGTTGACAACATGTCCAGTTGACCAATCAGAGCATATTGTGCTTTTCAGAAGGAGGGGCTTCATAGAGACAGGAACTAAACAGGGGTGTGTTTCCCAAAAGCATCGTTAACCAACTATGGTCGCAAGTCTGTCGTTATCAGCATTCAACGAGTCGGTGTTTCCCATTCGCAAACAGCATTGCAAAGTTGTGTAGTTGGAACGACAGCTCTCGAGCTGTGGTAAGAAGCAGAGTTTCTAGGTTGCATGACATGTGGACTCAATAAATCCTTATCTTGAGCAACATAAGCAAGCTGACATTCAGAACAATCTATATCTTTTATTTAGAAAACATACAAATGTAATTTACATCTTTTAGTTTGTCAAGAGATTAAAAGCACCGTTTTTGAAGAGTGCGCATGAGCGAACGTGCGCTAGTACATAAGAATGAGCCTATGATTGGATCTGGAAATAAAGCAAAATAACTGAGAGAAATAAGAGATAGTCCTCAGATGCCATGTCCTATTTATAGCAAAACATCTAGCGTTAATTGGATCTCAAACAGATTCATTAAAAGACGTTATTACTCCACTACCTGCATGACATCATTGACCAACGTGGTTGAACTACCAATTTGCGACAGTACGGTTTCGGGAAACAGTTGAGACTAGCTAGTTGGTTTCTTCAATGATGCATCGTACTATGGGAGTTAAGCAGTGTATTAACGCACCCCAGAGCGGGAACAGACTGGGAAGAGAGGTAAAATACTGCAACAAGTAACATTTTTGAAACATAATGTGCTTTTTGAACATTCAAGCATGAAAACCTATTCTAGTAGACCCCAAAACAAAATCAAGACTTTGTAAAAGGGCATGATATGGGCTCTTTAAATTTACACCAAGGATTTCAAACCGACAAGAGCTTTCTATATTGACTTACCAAAAAGTAAACACTCTCATGTACTCAAAATAGAATTGATTTCATTCAATTGTTTACAACTTTGCTTCACACAGGACATGTTGGTATTCAGCCCAAGTGGATGCATTAGTAAATAAATGGAAATGTCATCACAGACTTCAGGTCTGCTTTTCAGCAAATTCACAACCAAAATATGAGATGGCGTCAGATTCCAGACTCCACACCGGGTCCCCAGTCACAATCAATAGAAAGACAGACAGATAACAAAAATACAGACTGACGGTTTATCGACTCATATTTGTTGGGCGCATTGCTTTGACAAAGCAGTCCGAACTGGATTTCCTTTTTTGTTTGCGAACGAGTAGGAAGGAGGTGTGATATGAGGAGAGGTAGAAATCAGCAGAGGGAATCAGGAGAGCAGGATATGACTCAAGACAAAGTGCTTTAATCACCCACCGCAGCTCCGGCTAGGTGACTGCGTTTATCGTCGGAAAACATCTGAAATATACGTAGACCCGAATCGTGGAGGCGCGATTTATCACACTGTGCTAGAGATCTATGTGGCTTTTTTGAGTGGCTACACTGACCTTGAGGAACACTTTGCAGATACATCTTCCCCCGGAGTGACAGGGGATGTCACAGGTATCTCTCATTTTTACATCCTGCAGAAAACAAGCAGTGGATAGATAGAAAAAAAAAACAACACACATAAGGAGCTATGTGTTTCATACTTATTTGGTCATTTAAAGGTGATGTTACTTTAAATGTTATGTTACAGTAAAATAACTCTTTCTCAGCTTAATAAAGAGGCAACTTTAAATCAAGATCAACCAGTCGGGAGTGTTTGGCCGGGGTTTATGGTTTATCTACTTGTAATGTTCTTCCGAAGCACATTTAAAATTTTAGCAATTCTGTTTGGTAACACTAATTGAGCAGACATTACACACACAACAACCTATAGCCCAAAACAGTATCATTTAAATAAGAAAGAAATAAAACTGAACTTTTGGATTTAATTGACCTAATTATATAGTAAGTTCAAAGTTCAACCTTCACCTATTGCAGTGAGTGAGTGAATGAATGAAGTTGAAAATAAATAGGTAATTTTTTATAATGTATTGGATTCATTTTTCATTGCAAAAAAACTGGTTTGACCATTTTGTTTGGTTTGAGTTTTAACAGAATACTCCACTTTTTTTGGAAATAGGCTCATTTTACAACTCCCCCAGAGTTAAACAGTTGAGTTTTACCGTTTTCGAATCCATTCAGCCGATATGAGGCGTTGCGTCATATCATTACGCCTGCTGGACCCAAGGTACGGCAGCAAAGTTTCTTGATTATTACGCAGGAATGAGAGTATAGTTCCTAGCCATATCAGCCTACAAAATCGCAACTTTTCATTTTCCGTCGGTCTTAGTACACGATGTAACTACAGAAGAGTCAAGTTTTAAATAGGAAAAATATCGAAACTCTTTGGTCATTTTTTTGAGAGAGATGCTAATGGTCTTGTCCGATTCAATGATCTATGCTAAGCTACGCTACAAGTGGTACCGCCAGACCCGAAGTTCGGCTGAATGGATTCGAAAACGGTAAAACTCAACTGTTTAACTCTGGGGGAGTTGTAAAATGAGCCTACTGTATTTCCAAAAAAAGTGGAGTATCCCTTTAAGCATATATATATATTTGCTATTATAACTATATAACCATTCAAAAAGTTCTGGTCGGTGCAATTTTGTTTTTGAAAGACTATTGTTATATTACACAGTTGATTCTGAAAACATTTTTTCCACATATCTCCCCGTAATGTGAAATGTTACCCAGCAACACAAACCAAAAAAGTGACCCATGTAAAAGCACTTTCAGAACAAGTAAAAAAAAAAAAAAATCCTCCAGACAGCCCTATAACCTTAAAGAGCAAGCGTGGGCAGCAAGCTCTCGTTGGAAATGCAAGCACCGTGAAGTACCCCATGCTGCATATCTGAAAAGATCAGACATCAGCTATCGGTAAGGAACAATTGTGATGGACATTAAAGTGAATCAGAGAGCGCGAGTATTCTTAAGTGTCTATAATCCTGTGTGCTTCTATTTGAACAGCACTTCAAATAATTACTGCAGGCAGCTCATCCACTGGCGTTGTGTTGGCCTTTACCTCTTCCCTAGCTTCAATTTCCTGCCTGGCTGCAGATGCTGCGAGAGATAGCTGGACAATACCGCTTCATAATCAAAAATGATCACATTAGCTCACTTTCTAGGCTATATTACGTATGTAGCAGAAGCGGTGGGATGCATGGAGGTGACTGAGGAATCAAGGGTCAAGAAGTTCTTTGCATAAAATCAATACGCATATAAAAACAAAAGCTATTTTGTTTTTAAAAAGACAATGAATTATGTATTTTTTTCTTTCCGCGTATACAGCTCTTCATATAAAAGTGCATTTTTAGTATATAATAACATTTTTAGTAGCAATAAACATTTTATTTTACAGTGCAGCCATAATGCTGGTAGCCCAGTGATTATGCTGATCATAATGGCTTGCACTGCAGGGCTTAATAAAACAGAATCTGATGCTCTCTAGATAGAATGCACCATTATACTTGAACCTATAAACTATAGACCTTATGCAATAGAGAAACAAGCGTGCAGCCATCTCTAGAAGTCTGTGTTTGAACTTCAACTTCTATACTTCTATGGCATCTCTGTCGAAGAGTAATTAGATGCTGAAGTATTGTAGAGTTAACGAAGGTTATCATAAGCATAGTAAACGTTTGAAGCGGACGTCACGATAAATGTCAGCAGACCGGGAAGATTTTAAAACGAGCGGTTCATTCATAAATCCGAAAGGGCATGCTGCGGAAATACAAACCGGAAGACAGAACAGGAGCGCTGAAAAGGGGCGGGGCTACACAAGGTCTATAACACTGCAGAGATTATACTGTACAATGTATCTGTATATCAGATATGTACAAAAGCTTACTGATACCCTGGTGTGTTTATAATGGTAATTCGAAAAAATCTACATGTGAAGAGCCAAAATTAATAAAGTAAAATGACAAACGTCCCGTATTAATTACAAGGTATTGCTATTGACTTATAAAGCCCTAAACGGCCTAGCTCCAGTCTATTTAACGCATCTTCTATCGCCCTTTTGGTCATACCTAGGATATCCAGATCCACCAAAGGAGGGAGAGCATTTTCACATTTAGCTCCAAAACTCTGGAATAGCCTTCCTGATACTGTTCGTTGCTCAGACTCGCTCTCCCAGTTTAAAACTAGATTAAAGACGCATCTCTTCAGCCAGGCATTCATATAATATTTTTAATCTTACAGTTAAATCTGACCTCTAGTTCATAAACGCCAGAGGAGAACTGGCCCCCGACTGAGCCTGGGTTCTCCCAAGGTTTTTCTTTTCTCCATTAGGTCACTTGATGGAGTTTTTCGGTTCCTTGCCACTGTTGCCTTTGGCTTGCTCAGTTGGGGATATTTTGGGGATATTTAATTTTATCAATCAATAAATTCCACTAGAAACAAACCTTGTTGTATTATTTTAATTTAATACTGTGAAGCTGCTTTGATACAATCTGTCTTGTGAAAAGCGCTATACAAATATGCTTGACTTGACTTGACAAACAAATAAAATATGTATTTATTAAATTAATTAATAAACAAAATATTTCATTTAATAAAATGTATTAAATTAAAATGACGGGACCATTAAATAATTAAAATTAATGAATTGAAAATTAAAATAACTCTGACCTTGAAATGTAACTTTGCCAATTTTCAACCCACTTTGTATCCTTATAATGTCAGTAGTCTATGTAAGTGAACAATATTTACTCTTCTCTGTGTTACCTGGACCGAGAAATACAGCTCCAGAGCTTTTGTGAAAATTACAGATTATACTTCCGCATTTTTGTATCCCCGCCCACCGACAGTCGGATCGACAGAGGGTTATTAACAGAACAGTTATTGTAAGGGTAGGTTTATCACTAAAAACTGCATCGTACTTTGTCTCTGCTTTATAAAGGAACACTATACCAACAGATTTCTTACCTTCTACTTTTTTTATTTTGGGGGGTTGAGTGGAACTGACAGAACGGCAGTTTCTTTCAGGTTTTACCCTTCGTTTGGCTTTTAAAAAATCTGTTTCTACTCATCCAGTTTGAAATTTTGACTACAATTTTTCGTCGTAGCATTCTCTCCGTATTCTTCAATTCTTTGCAGCCTTTAGCCACAACAGTGAAATCCTTCACTGGAAACTGAAACTCACTCCCGCTGAACATTCACTCTTTGAATTCTTGCACCCAGGAACAATACAAGTCGACACCATTATAACTGAAAGTTTGTTAAGAAGATGTATTTCCTACTAAAGCCAGGTGTTTTTTTGACTCTGGTGGGAATGGCTTTGGACGGCAACATGCCCAGTGCATTAAGTGTTGAAGTGTTGAGGTGTTTCTGTTTGGGAAAAGGGAAGACAACAGCCCTTTTATTGGTTTTCTGCAGCACCAATTTCAAAATGTTTTTCTAGCGCTTTTCTACTGCACAGGCAGCCAAGTTTTCTTGAAAGCCCATTTTGCCAGCAGTGAAGTACCCCTTTAATGGCCTTTGCATTGATTTTATTATATTTATCAGTTTATTTATGGATTTTTTTTTTTTTTTTTATCATTCTGTAGCATTAAGGTAAGAATCACACAAATGTTTAATGTTGGGTGGTAACATCTTGCGAGTATTTTCAAGCTGCGAAATAGACTGTAATTACGCGGTTAAATGATTACCATTACCATTTCTTTGTCAGTCACTGGTGATGACGTCTGAAGAGGAAATGTGAGTGGTAGCAGAAACTCCATTACGAATGAAAGAAGGGGTTTAGGAAATATTCTGAATATAATGATTCAGTGAAGTTCATTTTGAACTCCATAAAATGTGAAGTGATGTGCTGGTGAGCGTCCATATTAAAAGCGGTAATCTCTGAATGAACTTTAATTAAAGCAGTAATGGTCCACAGCTTAAAGAAAAGCAAATAGGCAAATTGGTTAATCTGTTTAAATTACTGAATTTACTGATTAATAATTAATTGAATATTACACAATTCAGCCGTTCACTAAATTATTCAACAGAGAGACAGAGCCAAATTTGCAGAGGATGATGAAGGACCACAGGACATGGTTACTGCAAAATGGATGGCAAAAAGGGATCCGTTCCTTTTTTACCCCTTGATTCACAAATGTACCCCAAATCTACAAAACATAATCATTTAATCTGTTGTACATGCTGAAATAAGCACAATTTAAAACAGCCTCTAAAATATGGTCAATATTTCTGATTCATTGTGTTGTACTTGACTTGCAAAATGAACACTTCCTTGTACCATGGGCGATGAGAAACGTCCCATTTGTTTACACGATTTCAATTCAGAGTAATCCATGACACATTTAATTCAGCGCGTAAATAGCACATTTGTCTTCAGGAAACACATGTTGTTCCATAAAATGTATTGAAGGAGACATAAATGGATCTGAGTAATACCCATGCCATGGAAATAGGAACTAATTATGATGAAAAGTCATGATTACATGTTCATAAATCCACAGAGGCAATTCTTTTGCCATGGCACTTTGCACCCACACATAGCACACGATTACTTCACATTAGCGTTTGTGCAGAGCATAAATCAAATACAGTATCTTAAATCAAATTACACAGCAAAGATCATCCGATCAGTAGTGAATGTGTAAGCAACAATTGTGAGCATATGCAATAAGCTCTTCTTGTCTGTGTGACAGTGGAAGTTTCATAATGTGAAGGCTAAATATTCAATAGTTTAACAGGATATTTCAGTGCTGTTATCAAAACTATTACGCTTATCCGCATGTTATATTCAAAGGTTGTCAGCTGCTAGAAGGAAAAACATGTCGAGAAATATTATTTATTATACTTTTACATTTTTTATTGTTTTGAATTGTATATTTATCCTTTGTTTTTTACACTTTTTGGCACATTCTGCATACCCCGTATTTGCGCCTCTGCTTAATTACAGTATTTAAATGACATGGTTGAATGTTCCATACAAATTACATTATGGTTCAAAAGTTTGGGGTCAGTAAGATAAAAAAAAAAATAAGATAATAATAATACTTTTATTCAGTAAGGATGCATTAAATTGGTCGAAAGTGACAGTAATTCAGAAAGAATATTGCTTTTTCAAATAAATGCTGTTATTTTGAACCATATTTAACAAAAAATCCTGAAAAAAAAGTGTCACGCTAACTGGTTTCAACATTGATAATAAGAAATGTTTCTTGAGCATCAAATTAGCATATTATAATGATTTCTGAAGGATCATGTGACACTAAAGACTGGAGTAATGATGCAGAAAATTCAGCTTTGCATCACAGGAATAAATTACATTTTAAAATAGATTAAAAGAAAACCGTTATTTTAAACTGTAATAATATTACACAACAATAATGTCACGAGGGGAGTTGGATCTTGTTGCAATATGGAGAAAGACCATAACAGCTTTTGCATTAAACACAAAGACAATACCAAACACAGGGCAGAAAGAGCAAAGGACATACTGTATGTACACAGGATAATGATTAACTGAACAAGACACAGATGCAACACTCAATTGGTGACCATAAAAACAAACTATGGAGTAACCAAGGAAACTAAATAGAGCTGAAACACAGGAACTGAAACAGGAAAACAATGGAGAAAAAAAAGTCTATAAAACAGAACACAAACCTGACAATTACTGTTTTCACTGAATTTTTGGATAAAATAAATCCAGCTTTGGTATGCATAAAGTCCTACTGAGGGGTTTCTATTACTAATTGGGAAATTAGTGTAACAATTTAATTAGAAACAATGTAATTAGAACAAAATTGCAGTGCTTTGTAAATTTGTAGTGTTTCTGGCAAGCTTTATTGCTTCCTCCATAATTCTTTGACTGACAGTCCTCCAACTTAGAATGGAGGACTAAAAGAAAGTAACAAGCAGCAACTCGTAATTACGATTATTCCAACAAAACTTCTTGACTTGAACGAGCCTTGAGGCTATATGTATTTTAGTCACGCCAACACAAAAGTCAGGAAATCAGCTTCCTTTCACAGTGTTTTTTGTTGGATGTACTTCCAAATTTCAATATAAAACATTTGTGCGGGGGTCCAGTATGTTGAATTTTGTTTGATTGCCTGAAATGACTTTCCTCTTTTCCAGTTATGTTGAGCTTTGAACTTGGCTTGAGTCAGCCCCTTATCACCTTAAAGCCAGAGCTGCCATGTGCCTCAGTGTGCAGACAATGCCCCGAAGCGCTGTCCTCAGCCGCCAAGAACAAGATTACTATGCCAACCATTACATTACCCTGACTGCAAAATAAATTAGTGTCCAACCTACAACCGACAGAAAGTCAGGTACTAAGTTTATTGATAAAGCATCCATATGGAACTAGTTTCTGAGAGCCAAGATGGCATCCAGAAACATCATAACATAAAATCAGATAATAATGTCTTTGGAAAATGGACAAAAAAGAGATTCGGTGATCTGACAAATATGAGGATATAGCTCCACATAACCGCAAGTTATTTGTTACATATTAGAAGATATGGGCTTTTTTTTTTTTTGGGTCACAATGCCCTGCCTGAATCATAATAGGAAAGACTATTTTAAAAATGGAATAAAATCCATAAATGTACATGGTGATATTATTTTTCGGTAACACTTTAGTTTAGGGTCCCATTTTCACTATGAACTAGTTGCTTATAAGCATGCATATTACTAGGATATTGGTTGTTTATTAGTACTCATAAAGCACATATTAATGCCTTACTCTGCAATACTGTAATGATCACCAGTGATTGGATTACCATCAGAGGACACTCCAATCCGGACAATCACTAGACATCCACAGACTCCATTCCCCATAATCCTTAGCCCAGACCATCATCCATTATCACATTCACCTGTGTCTCATTATCCTGTTTAGCTCACACTATAAAAGCCTGGTTTATTCTGTTAGTCTCTGCGAAGTCTAGTATGTGTATCACTGCATTTCTGTAACGTGTAAGCAGGGATGAGGCAGAGAGGGAATCCAAATGCAAGCACAAGTTTTAATAGACAAATATAAATGCAAAATAATCCAGGAACAAAGAGAAGGCAGGAGAACAACGTCAGGAATGCACAAACAGCAGTAATGACCGACAAACAACAACTGAAGCACAGAGGTTTAAATAGACAGGCTAATGAGGGACAGGTGTTGGTGACTGATGTCATGGGAACTAAGGGTAACTATGGTGACAAACAAGGTACAAGGCAAAACAGGAACCAAACACAGGAAGTGAACACAGAAACAATGGGGAACTAAAAATTCACTTTAACATAAAAGTCCTACAAAACACAAGATACCATATTCTACATCCCTTAATCCTACCCAATACGTAAACTTAACTATCTTACTAACAATTATCTTACTATTAATAAGCAGTAATTAGGAGTTTGAGGAAAAAGTTGTAGTTAGAGCAACACTAAAGATAATTTTTTACCTTAAAATAATGTTTCCAAAATCGTTTCAGTGGTTCATCAAGTCGTAACAGGGTGAAATATATATCTGCTATAACCACACTATGCAAGTTTGCCAGATCGGGTAGCGTTTCTGTAGTCTGAATGAGACATACGAAACTACAAATTTGACTTGCTTTACGGCAAGCGCTACAATTGTCATTATTTAGTTTTTCTTCGTTTCTGATGTCACAATACATCATACTTTCATAAAATCATGCAACATACTCTACCTTGTCTGTGGACATCGTTCATTCCAGAGCGTGCGTGCGACGGTAGGCTAAATTATTTACGACAGCGTTAATGGACAATTCTGCTTCCAACCTGTAGGGGGACCAAAGAGGAAAAGTTATTTGGTGTTGCTTTAATAGTTAGTTAATAGTGAGAATTGGACCTTAATCTAAAGTGTGACCAAACATTTTGATAACCAAAGTATTAATAATAATAATAGCTATTGTTATTATTATTAAATAAATGTTACATAAAATGTTTTAAAAATGAAACAAAGCACAATTTTGCAAACATACTGTACACAAAACTTGTTTACATCAACACATAATGATAATACTTCTGCGTACGGTTATATAAATCCCAGCAAATCAGTGTGCCATAATTTATGCATCAGATGAGCTTAGGAAAAATTATGATTAAAAAATCATTTGTAGGAACACGCATCATTTAATGCAAAAAAATAGTACCCAGGGTGAGTGCAAGCAAAAGGGCAACCTTTGCAGATATCAGATCCACAAAAATGACTCGTATTTTCCCCAAACTGCACAGAAAACAAACAATTACATTCATGACTGCCTTTATTTGCTCCATGAACGAGCAGTGCCAGCCGACAGGAGCAGGCAGATTAATTAACTTGCGCCTCAAAACCTTTATTCTTACAGCACTGTCACATTGACGGATGGCTGATTAAAGTCAATCAGATAGCTATCAGTACACAACGGCCAACAAGTCAAAAGAGGCGCTTGAAAACATACAGACGCGCACCAAAAAAAACATTCCCGGTGCTTAAATGAGCACCAGGGCAGCGGCTTGTACGCTATTGGAGGGCCAGAACCACGTTTTGATGGAAATGAAGAAACATTCTGAAAGGATGCCTGGTGAAAAGAGGCGGAGAAAGGTAGAACATCTCAGCGTTTCCAGCTCAAATTGCTTGCTTCTGCCGACTTCTGATGAGATTTTTCATTAGAGGCCTATACAGTGCAAGCTTTGGAAATATTACTGGATTAATTAAAATGATAGGAGTGGGAAGCTTCATCTGCCAGTGGAGAGATAGAACCGGGCAGGCGCAATCATTGTTCTGATCAGAGGGCCATTGTCTTCGTGTGAAAGCTGGTGTTGACGATGGCCACGGGCTCGCAAGTGTTTATCTCTAATCCCGGGCCTGTTGCGTGTTTTAGAGACCCGCCGTTGATTAGGCATTCAGCCTGCTTTCTCTGGAGAGGTTCAAAGGCTTCATTTACGTGCCAGTGCTTTGAGCGCTCATCAAACCGTGTTTTCAGACACAACTCGATTCCTGTCTTTCAGGGCTTCAGCATCAGATTTTACGAAATTCTGTCGTAAAACCAGTGTGAATGAATTTACAATGCCAAAGCCTGTAAATTTGATGCCTAAAAATGATTTTTATTTGATTAATGTAAAACCCTAATATTTAGAAGAAAAAACAAACAGAAACAAAATAACCCCAAGTATTAAATAGTAAAAATTTTCAGCACTTTAACTCCATAACACACTCATTGTCAAAAGTTAGGAATCATTAAGATGTCCTAATGTTTTTGGCAGCATTTATTTGATCATAAGAAAGAAAAAGAAAAAAACATTAATATATTATTATTACAATATAACATATATGTTTTCAATTTTATTAGAATGTCATTTAAATGTAATTCACTCCTTTGTGAAAATTAATACTTTTATTCAGCAAGGACACATTGAATTGTACAAAAGTGTTATCAGTTTCCACAACATTTGTACCACAGTTTTCAACATTGACACTAATAAGACTTATGTCTCTTGAGCATTTTAAATTGTAATATTATTTCACAACATTACTGTTAGTGTTTCCTATACTGACCCTATACTGAACTTTTGAACGGTAGTGTGTGTATATATAACTGACAGCAATGATGCCTTTCCAATATTTGCATATGAATTATGATTGGTTTTCTTTCTTGCATGTATTTGCATAATTAATTGTGATTGGTCTTGCTCTTGGGAAATGAAAATCTACTTCTTGTTCATATTGTGCTGCATGCTGAATAGTGAAGTACAGCAGACATTTAGATGTAAGATAACTTAAGAAATTCATAAGTAAATCCAAAAATGAGAAAATCTAGTGCCTGTGATGTCATCTCCACTGTGTTCCAGTTTTAAAAATATCTCTCTGTTGTGCCATTGAGAATTGTTCGCATCTCATTGGGGCAGGACAGTAAACACCTCCCTCCATCTGTTCAATTATAAGAGAGATTTAACAGATTATAATTGCATTAACTGTGCTTATCGATTTCCAGCGTTTTCCACACACCATGGAATCATCGCTTGTGAGTCGGAAACATGTCAAATGTGATGAAATATACTCTCAAGTCATGTGCATGTGTTCTTTTTAAAGCATCATAGTGATGTCATCAGCAGTTGATTATATGAATAAAATCATATTTCATAATATTTGATGTGTTTCTGGGATTTGATAAGATGTGTAAATGCATGAACACATACGCACATGTTATGGTGCAAAATATATAATCAATATCAGACCTGCTAAAACACCACTCAGCCAATCAAATAAAAAAAGCAAAAATCCCAAATGAACAGAAAGGTTAGTGTGTTTGGAGAAAGACAATGTCCTGTCTGAAGAGGGCATTGTGTGACTCAGCACAGCCCAGGGGACTGCTACCAAATCAGATCATACTCTTAGAGAATTAGAGAGAGAAAGAATAGTCTCTCTTATTCCGAGAAGTCAAGGTCTGCAAAAAATCTTTTGCCATGAACCTCTCAGCCCTCAGTGGGAACCTAAATGCACTAAAAGATGGAAACTAAAGTTAAGGACAGCTTGAACTACGTTCATTTCATGAAAGTGAATGTGGGTCTCGTTTGTTGAGCAGCAAAATGACAACACTCATAGTCATATGATTTATATTGTGCACTATGTCTTATAATAGATTTGTGTAAGAAACAGAATTAAAGTCATTTATGTTATTATTCAGTTTTAATCTTTCTGTCTGTCAGCTCTCATAATTCATATTTCCACAATATTCAAACTTGCTGCATCTTGACTGATTGCCACATGCAATTGTCAATGACAAATTGGTCAAGATGCGACTGATGATGGTTCTTTCTTTGGGGAGACAATAACTTTGCAATCCTTTTGCATCGCTTATGGCACCTATAGGCCAACATGTAATACCTGAAACATTATAAATGCATTTTTCACTTTCATGAAATGGAAAAGAGCTGCCAGCATATTAGTCAACATTTCTCTTTTTCTCTTCCACAAATGAAAGTTATACAGGTTTGGAATGACAAAGTTGAATACATAATCACAGAATTATTAATTTTAGGTGAACAATTCCTTTAAATGACAAATTATCTACGTATTATTGCTAGCCACAAATTTGCATCAGTAAATTGGAAATCTTCAGTTGTCGCCACTAAACAATGAAACACAAGGTAGGTTGTTTCTAACTATGGAGCGGGATATTAGAGCATGTAACTGAACATAAAAAGACATAGCGGGTGTCTCTGCCCTCCGTCGCTCTTTACCGCTGCTTCATAGCATGCTTTCTTTGAACACAAAGTGACAAATAGCTTTTTCCTGATGTTCTGACATGACAAAGAAATTTTCAAATTAAATAACTTGAGTTGTTTTTCTCTGTGTGAGTCAAAGTGTGTTTGAGCCACGCAAGTGTGCCTCAGTGTGTATGTGTGTGTGTGTGAAATGGAAATGCTCACTGTAGGACAAATAGAAAGCCACTGTGAGTAATTGTTTCGCTCAGCCGTGGAGGCACATCCTGGTCCTTTGGAGATAAGCCGGAGTAAATCTCTCTGGATGTCCTGGAAGAGGCAGACGCTAGAGGAGAACAAACACCAGGCCACTGCCAAACGCTATTTGAACGCCCTCTTCAAGATGAGCAGGCCTGAAAAGGCCATCCTTTTATTAATAAGGAGGGAAAGCCCTATTATAATGCTCTCAGCTGAGATTTTGGCCCATCACAGAGAAGTGCCACATATTCATCAGTGGGGAAAACTGGAGAGAGAGAGAGAGAGAGACAAAACAAGGTGACATATACAGTAGATGAAAAAGAGAAAGGAACAGTGAATCAAAGAAAAAGAAGGAGCGTAAGAGAAAGAAAGAGAGGTTTGTTCACCATACTGTCTGGCATCTATTAAACCAGAAGTACACATATATATATTATATATATAAATTAGACAAATGTTGTTAAATTGTGTTTAAGGTAATTAATAATGTTTGTTACTGCTAAATGAATAATGAAAGAAGTCTTAGCAATATCACCCTTTTACGGTTATGTTTTCTGTCATAAAATGAAGCACACGGTCACACTGTAAAACACAACTGGAGTCATTGTGAATAAAACATTGTTTTTTGACGTTTTTATCCAGCGGTGGAAATGGTCCCTGAGAGACCTTCTGATAACATCAACAAGGATATTACAAGTATCCGCCATCTTAAATGAAAAGGCATTGAGAGAGAGAGAGAGTGGAGAGAGTCAGACAGAAAGGGAGAGTTTTGATGTATTATTCTATCTCTCCTGAGCTATAAGACAGGTAAAGACCTTCTGTTATCAGGTCCAACCCACCTGCTAACAATGGGATGAAAATGTGGGTATATATGCGAGGGGATCAGTGCTGAGCGATTGCTCTTTGAAACCACAGGTCAGACACTGCTCCACTACACATGTAACATTATGACCTGTGTGAAATCAACACATTAGTCTGCTATTCCCACTGAGAATCTCCATTTCTGAGGTTCAAATGCAAAACTGAACATTCCAAGATTTATAAACCATTTTAAAGGGCCACTTTCACAGATACAATTAATATTACTAAGCTAAAATGATTGAAATGATTCACTTAAATGAGATGAATATAACAAAAACTAAATTAATGACTTTATATAGCAGTTTACCAATTTTCAAACCATTAAAATAAGCCAAAAATTACCTTTAAATGGATGGTTGACCCACAAATGAGAATTATGTAATTATTTACTTTCATGTCATTCCAAACATGTTTCTTTCTTCTGTGGAATATATGAGAAGATATTTTTGAGACATGTCTGTGTTTTTCCACCCCCCATTCAATGGAAGTCAATGGTCACCGAAACTCGGTGGTTTGGTTACCAACATTCTTCAAGATATCTCAGTCATACAGGTTAGGAGGGTGAAAACTGTTCACCCTAATGCATGCAATCAAGCCAGTCTGAGGCTTGTGTCTGATATGTTACTGACTGTATATTTGGAAATAATCAGTGTCAAGAAGGGGTCACACAGAGTGCTCTTAAACTCCACCTGACCTTTAGCATACAGGTGGAAACATGAGCTGGAGCAAGATACTAACAGAATGGACAGACTTTGATGGCTGGAACCATTTCATGTCACCCTTTATCATGCCAGCAAGCTTATTTGCTGCTCTGCATGGGCTGCCTGCAAGACAAAAGGCATCTGCCAGCATTCCTCTACAACCTGACTGAAATAACACCTTGCACTTTGAGGTCATAACCACAGACATAAGGAAGTCAAACCCAAATGTACATATACTATATTGTATGTGCATACTAATAAGAAAACGAAAATAACATTTATCATCAAATATGGCATCAAAAATGCATCGGTCTTTGAAACAAATTTATGATTTGAATACATTTTTATGCACTACGAGTACGAGTAAGATATTAAATGGTATCAAAAATGGTCTCACAGTGAAAGTATGAATAATAAGAAGTGCTTTTTGAGCACCAGATTAAAATATCAGAATGATTTCTGAAGGATCATGCGACATTAAAGACTAGATTAATGGCTGCTGAAAATTCAGCTTTCCATCACAGAAATAAGATGACATTTCAATATATATATATATATATATATATATATATTTTTTCATTTTAAGTCATTTTAATTTGTTGAAATATTTAACAATAGTACCGTTTATACTGTGTTTTTAATCAAATAAATCCAGCCTTAGTGAGCATAAGAAACATTTTGTAATAGTAGTGTTCACTGCGCTTTCTGAACAAGTCTGAATCTACAAGTGACCCAGCCTCTACTGCAGAGATAAATGCAATTCCTTTCTTACATTATGCAAAACAAGGTGATCCTAAAATGGGCATGTTAATCCAAGATCACTTTTATTTTTTAATTAGCCATGTCGTAAACCGAACATTACGTTTTATGACTTGTCATCATCTTTGAGGGGTCCGCTCATAAGATCTGCCATGCATATCAATTTTAAACAAGCCATCACCAAGTTGATCAGCATACAAATGTACCCATGAGATGCCAAACAGAGCCTCCAGTTATTTTTAGACCTACAAAAAAGTGGTGCTCTGCTTTAAAGCAGGAAGACAAATTAGGACGAACTTGGCAGCAAAACTTGGCCGTGCCAAACTGACAAAGAGCCTCATCTCTGAATGGCTGAATGATCAGCCCTTTTTGGCAGTGAGTCTTTCATCCACGATATGAAAACCTAATCAGCTGGCCTGATTGCTGTGAGTGCCCTTTTGTGAAGTCTTTAATCCAGTGACTGTTTTAAGAAATGCATAATTGATATTCTGTCCAGAATGGTCGTAATTTACAGCTGTGTGGATAATGAGCAGTCATCTGGCCTCTGATGGGGGTACACGTGCCACCGTCTTAACCCACAATGTGATGAACCCTTGATTGGTACAGGACAAAGCGCACTATTTTGACAAAACAGTCACGAGGGAGAGACTAACAGGTTTCTTTATTTAACTCCCATCCTCATTTCCTCTGGCCCTAATTAAATAATCAGACGGACTGAGTGCTTCTCAATGATGTTATTGTCATGCTAATTGGGCGTTCCATGTGTTGGAGATTTTGCTTCATGTAAAAGTCTGCATTGCTGTGTCTCAGACAGAAACCAGGTTAAACCAGGTCAAAGGGTCTGTGTGAGGATGGAAAAGTACCTAACAAGCCCAAAGAGAAGATGTGTATAGGTGGTTGATACAAGATGGTACTAAAAACATGTTAATTAAGATGATGGATGGCACTGGACACTGCAGGTGCAGAGAATCAAGTTACATGAGATATTTTTTTTTAAATGGGTGTGGCGAAACATTTTTTCCACCAATAAAAAGATGTCTCTGGGAAAGATGATTATAACGGTAACGAGATCTCGAGGTGGAGCAAAAAAGAAAAAGATAGCTGATTGGCTACCTAGTGATAAGAAAAGGTATAAGACCTGAAGCTCGACTATTGCAAGTCAGGTGAACAACTGCATCTCACTTTGTTGCTTGTCAATAAAGTTAATTCTTCTGAGACCTGGAACTTCGACTCTGAGAGCTTCTTTTGAGATCTGAACAAAAAAGACTTGTTACTCCATATAAATATTTTAGGAAATGATATATACACACATATACACTCACCTAAAGGATTATTAGGAACACCTGTTCAATTTCTCATTAATGCAATTATCTAATCAACCAATCACATGGCAGTTGCTTCAATGCATTTAGGGGTGTGGTCCTGGTCAAGACAATCTCCTGAACTCCAAACTGAATGTCAGAATGGGAAAGAAAGGTGATTTAAGCAATTTTGAGCGTGGCATGGTTGTTGGTGCCAGACGGGCCGGTCTGAGTATTTCACAATCTGCTCAGTTACTGGGATTTTCACGCACAACCATTTCTAGGGTTTACAAAGAATGGTGTGAAAAGGGAAAAACATCCAGTATGCAGCAGTCCTGTGGGCGAAAATGCCTTGTTGATGCTAGAGGTCAGAGGAGAATGGGCCGACTGATTCAAGCTGATAGAAGAGCAACTTTGACTGAAATAACCACTTGTTACAACCGAGGTATGCAGCAAAGCATTTGTGAAGCCACAACACGCACAACCTTGAGGCGGATGGGCTACAACAGCAGAAGACCCCACCGGGTACCACTCATCTCCACTACAAATAGGAAAAAGAGGCTACAATTTGCACGAGCTCACCAAAATTGGACAGTTGAAGACTGGAAAAATGTTGCCTGGTCTGATGAGTCTCGATTTCTGTTGAGACAATCAGATGGTAGAGTCAGAATTTGGCGTAAACAGAATGAGAACATGGATCCATGCCTTGTTACCACTGTGCAGGCTGGTGGTGGTGGTGTAATGGTGTGGGGGATGTTTTCTTGGCACACTTTAGGCCCCTTAGTGCCAATTGGGCATCGTTTAAATGCCACGGCCTACCTGAGCATTGTTTCTGACCATGTCCATCCCTTTATGATCCTCTGATGGCTACTTCCAGCAGGATAATGCACCATGTCACAAAGCTCGAATCTTTTCAAATTGGTTTCTTGAACATGACAATGAGTTCACTGTACTAAAATGGCCCCATCTTTGGGATGTGGTGGAACGGGAGCTTCATGCCCTGGATGTGCATCCCACAAATCTCCATCAACTGCAAGATGCTATCCTATCAATATGGGCCAACATTTCTAAAGAATGCTTTCAGCACCTTGTTGAATCAATGCCACGTAGAATTAAGGCAGTTCTGAAGGTGAAAGGGGGTCAAACACAGTATTAGTATGGTGTTCCTAATAATCCTTTAGGTGAGTGTATATACTAGGGAAATGACATGTTCTTACAACCTGATCCATAAATATATCTGTCAATAAGGCCTTTGAAACCTTCAAACTTCAAGACTTTTTAAACCACTTCAAACAAGACCGTCAAGCCAACTATCAAAATTAGTCAAATGTAAATTAATTTGAATTCAACCTTCTTAAAATCTAATATCACTTCAAATCACTTGTGAGTAAATTGCACTCAAACCAAACCTGTGGACATGACAGAACTACAATCAGTAAAACAGAAATCTTGTATACCAGATATTCATCCAAATTTGTGGACAGAATGAAACATTACAGCAACATATTACACCAACAAAAACTGCAAATGCATTAGGTATGCCTAGTTATTTGAAAAAACTAAATGTTATGCAGATGCATCATTAAATGATTCATGGGTGGAGTATATGTTTTTACTGAGAATAATCTAGCTCAGTAAATATCAATTAAATCTTTTTCTGATGCTCCTTAAAATCAGTGTGACAACCAGGTACACAACTGTGCGCATTTTATCAAATAAAATATTACTAAAGGACCTAATGCCACAAAAAGCCATACTACAATATGGTGGCACCACAACAGAGCAGCCAAATTCACATCTAGTTTGAGCTGCTGCAGAATGCAATGAAGATTTCAGTGTAGAAATGATTTGAGAAGCCAATTTTGAAGAGCAAAACCTGAAACAGCAAATCTTGTCCATGGCCATGATAACATCTAACCCAAGATGGGTTAGTGAATTAGACTTAAACTGTACGTATTATCTTGAACAATAAACCCTTAGCTTGCTTCAGTGTATATAAGAAAGAGATTATGGTATGATTTCATGGCTTTAATAAATAAGCTTTATGTTATTGTATTTCATAACACAAAAGAGTTTATAGAACCCGATCATCTCATCAGCAAAAATATGAATGACATCTAAATGGACTTTTAAGGTAAAGCCAAAATAAAGTGAAAACCTCTTTCACTCTGGAAGTTTCAAAGAGGCAAGCTATTCTACCAAAAGATTCACTATTCGAAGCAAAAAAGAGAGCTGGGGGTGTTAATTTCATGGAGTAAGTCTTAAATTGGGCTCCATAATTTTCTCCCTGAGTAGATTACAGAAAGGTCTCACTATCCTCAGGTAAGACAGACTAACCTTCCCCTCCCCCGTCGCTGAGAGTGGACCCATCCAGCCCGAGGACGATACCAATCACATCAGCGGAACGCTTTGAAAAATTGGCTCAGCTACAGCAGAGCTTGTTGACTGCTTTCAGCTGGGAGCACATACTGGAGATGAGCCATCCGTTTCCCCACGGGCCAGGCACCAGTTTTGACAAGCTGGGCTTCTCAGATCCACAAAATAAATCTCTGAGATGAGATCTGTAAAAAGAAAAAGAAAAAAGAAACAGTCAGGATAAAAACAGTAAGGAATGTAAAGGTCCCAAGCAGTGTTGGGGGTAACACATTACAAGTAATGCGAGTTACGTAATCTGATTACTTTTTTAACTAGAGTTACTTTTTCAAATAAGTAACGCAAGTTACTTTGGGCCTGATTTACTAAACAGGGCAAATTAGCGTGAGAGCGCTATTCCAAAAAAAAGTGCAGATGTAAGTGGAAAGTTCTGCGCGTGATCTACTGACAAAACTCAAATTAAAGATCATTTCCATAATGACCAACGCAATCTACCAAGAGCAGCGCAAATTAGCGTCTGGTTTAAGACATGATTTTTTGGGGGCTGTAAATAATGCCACAAATACCAGTAAATTGACAAGCGCAAACCTTAGTAAATCACCTTGCGTGATTCATTTAAATACTCTGTTCCCATAACTTTTGCCACTGAAAGGGAAACTCCTACAAATGCATATGCAATAAGGTCAGCCGCAAAAATATCCCTGTCCACGCCTTTTCAGCGCTGATCTTTCACTGCGTGTCTTCAGTAAATCCTGACAGTAGTTTTTTTTTAATGCCAAAAAGAGGGTTTGCGCTGGCGCAAGCTGTTAGTAAATCTGGCCCTTAGTTTTCCCATTTATTGATTGACAGCTGTCCCGTCCCCATGTTGAGAGAAATTGGGAGTCACCCCCAATTTCCACCAGATGCGGAACGGCTCCGCTGCGTGACAGCTCCGTGTTCCGTCGTCCGTCAATACCCACCAGGTCCGTATTTGTTGCGGAACGGCTGCGTCCATGACTGACAGCTGAAGTCACGAGGACCCACGAGATCTCGCTAATTCACGTATGATCGCGCGATATATAGTTTCTATAAACAGAACGTTATGAGGAATGGCATATTATGACGTTTTCAAGGTGTAGTGTAGGGAAATATGATCCGCCATGATCACGGTGTATTTTATTTAGAAAATTAATCTAAATAAATTGATCTTTTATTTTGTTTTGGTTTGTTCTGTTTTTTTTGCTCGACTTCCTGTCCTGCGCATTCTGCCCTGTAGTGCTGCGTAGCTCTCCGGCATCCGGCAAAAATAGAAGCTCTGCGTATCTGCTCCGGAGGGCTGCGGATCGCCGGAGTCGGAACGCAGCTGTACCGCATTCAGTGGAAATACACTCATTGACTTTAATGGAAACCTATTGACTCCGCTGCCGTGCCGGAGCCGTAACGCAGCCGTAACGCAGCCGGTGGAAATTGGGGGTAAGTGCAGAGGCGTTGTGTGAGCTGTGTAAACAATATAGTAATCTAGACTAAATGTGTGGATGCCTTTACTCATCTCACTTGCACAAAAATTAATAAGATAACAGTCAAATGCAAACTCAGAATATTATGCAAACCTGCAATAATTAAATGTTAAATAACACAAACATATGTAGTTTATTCTCACTTTATTAACTTTGCTGCTGACATTCGATTAAACAATTCAATCACACACCAATAGGCAAAAATGACTTTAGATAAAAATTACATTTGTGCTTAATTTTTGTTGTTGTTGTTGCTGAAATAAAAGTGTTGAAATTTCTTCTCGCATGCTACCTCTTAGCTCTCAAATAAGGTAGGAAGACTTGTAGCCAAATTAAATTAAAGGTGAAGTAAGTAGGGCCGTAATAAACCAAAGAAAATCTTGGTCGACCGAAGTCCTGAAATTTTCAAGTAAAAATCGACTAAAAATTACATTAGGAAATTGTTTTTTTGTCATATGTATTATAATAACTGACAGACACTGTCATTTCAGCCGCTCTGTGGAGCTCAGCTTCGCGGCTGAGACACGATTATATTAACTTTTTAAAAAATGCTGCCACACTGCCGATGTCTTTGTTGACATGGTAGAAGAGGACTGACTGACTATGAATTGAACGCTCTCACAATTAAATAAATAATATTCAGCAAACCTTCTAGTAGTAGCCTACTTTCTTCAATCTGTCTCTCTTCTCCAGTGGGTTGGGCTAATCCAAAAGAAGTGAAAACAAGGGGGGTGTTCTGAAGACAGACTGTTACCTGTGAAACAGGGGTGCTCTGAAAACACCCCCATTAGCAATTAGTGCTTTCCACCTGATGAAATGAACGCGGCAAAACTGATGAAATGAACGCGGCAAATAAATGACCAATCAGAATTTTGGTCGAGCCAGAACGTATCGACCAAATAATCGACTAATCGACTGGGAGATTACAGCCCTAGAAGTAAGCGATCTCTGAGAAATCTCTGTTGATATTTGAAAATCACCAAAACAAACACGCCCCTACCCAAAAGGATCACACCCCTATCTTGATAGCTCCGCCCCAAAATTCTCCAACACACTATGCAGCACAGGCACCTGGACATGCCCCCTACTGCTGTTGACCAGTACTGTATGTTTTGGTACTCTGTCCAATCCACTTTCAGCAGCGTTCCTTTAGAAATCGCTTACTGCACCTTTAACTGAAATGTTAGGATGCATGTAATATGAGACCAAGCAGTCCATTAAAGACAATTATGAAGTGGTAGTATGTCCAGAAACTTGCCTACTCTTCTGGTAAAGTTTGTACTATTTCTTCCAGCCCAGGCTCATTAAAAAAAACGTACCTGTGGCAACCTTTTTGCAAAACGCAAAATATGCTGCATTGTGTACGTTTCGCTACAGTTTTAAAGTGAAATGTCCAGTGAGTGGTGCTAAAAGCGTGTTTAGTTTTTTCTGGAACAGATGAACGTGAACATGGCAACATTTTATTACGTTGGCGCTATACAATATTGAGTGGCGCTAAAAGATTAATGCTCCATCACGTTTTAAAATAACGCACACCTACACTATACCCTAAACCTACCCGATAGTGTTGACAAAAGCAAATGCGACATATCGTGACGCGTCTTTGGGTTCGTACCCGTGCTCTCCGCATCTACCAGAGCTACTGAGCAAGCTTCATATGTAAGTCAAACTGAACATATGGAGCTGGGTAAATGATGCAAACTCCAAAATATATTCGTTTACAAATCATGGACTATGGTAAAAAGTGTTTTGAGGTCATAACATAATTGTGCAAGGAGTTGCGTGAAAATCTGCCCCTGTAATCATAATTGTGTGAAAACGATTAAAAGTGTTTGCTGTTTTACTGCCTCTTGTGTTCATGTCTTTTAAAAGCTACAGTGATATGTACGTATTGGTACGTATTTTGCGTTTTGCAAAAATGTTGCCAAAGGAACGTTTATCCAATGAGCCTGTGTTGATTTTTTCACTCCCCTATAGGGCATATTATGAGTAGGCGTATTAGGATGCAGCACAGGTATTCCAGACGACATGGGGTTCAGTTTACCCCTACAGGCAGATGCTGGAACTGCACCATCTAAGAACAAAAAGCCTCTTTCTTCATTGAAGACCAAGTTGCTTTGTGTTCTAAAAAATACAATTTCAGACGGAAACAAGAATTAGTATCGACTACCCAAATCAGAAGTAGGAGTTCACCAGGTGCACCTAAAGGCAACAATAACGTGCACATGAGCATGGCTTACACAAACAAACAAATCACGCTGTGTCTACCTAGAGGAAAGCTGGGACAATTTTTGCAGTCTGCAAGTTCCTCAAGGGTTATAATTTCTAATTAATTTTTTTTTTTTTTTTTTTTTCATCTAAACCTCATTTGAATGGTATAACTGCAGGTCCCTGCATTATAATTGAATCTGAAATTGCCAACAACACAGTTAGGCTTTCTTCCCCTTTAAAAATGATGGCATCGTTTGTTTCACGTCCATTAGCACAAATGCACTTTTTTCCCTCTCTCCTTTATTTCATTTTATTTTATATTATTAATTTCTCATGTTCGTTTTCAGCATCCTAATTAATTTGATTTTGTTTTCTCCCACTACAGAGGACCCTGGAAATTAATGATGTGGAACCACAATGTTGTTGAGATGCTGATGGGCCTCGTCTTCATGTTGTGAAATTTCTGTCATTAGACAAAGCGCCTGGTGACTTGAAAGTTTGTGTTGCTGGTGTCGGGGTCTATGCCCGGGGGTTACATTCTGTCTGCATAATTGATTAGACCACCAGAGGGTCGCCGAAGTGATAATGATACCAACAGAAACCTTTTATTTGCATTTTTATGATTCATATTCTAACAGAAGTATCTTCTGAACACTGGCATGGAAACATGCACTTAGAATAAATATGCATGATGTCAGTGACATTGAAAAATTGATGTTTTAAGCATGAAAATCTTTGTCATTTAGAAACCAGCAAAACACAATGTGTGTTTAACGAGATTGATTAGATAGAGGGAAGGGGGTAGATATAGGGAATGAAAGACAAAGAGATAAATAATGAGGAAAGGAGAGAAGAAAGAGACACAGAGAGCTCTATAATACTCCGTCGCACTCTGGAAATGAGTCTATGAGGGCGCGTCATATATTTGCACTTTAATAAGTTGGTACACTATGGGACTGTATAGAGCATTTGCAAGTTAATAAGTGGTTCTACAGTCTTTTCACAGTCCAATCTCTTAGCCTTTATTCCAGACTCAAGAACAGGGGGATACAGAGAGATTTCCTCACCTCATAATGCGCTTCACTTGTTTTATTTGACATGACATACGTTTGAATCAAGTCTGTCACAATTCAATTCCACTTTTATTTATGCATTTGGCTCCGTAACTTCACACCGGCACAATATCTGTGCGCTTAATCAACATTTCAGCTTCATTACATCATCTGCCAGGCAGTCTTTCCACTCACCTGATTCATTTCTGTCATGGCTGTGGGTGAGGCTTGTAAATTATAATCTTGCGCCTTTCTTAAAGGTATAATTCAGTCAAAAATGAAAAGTGTGTCATCATTTACTCATCGTCATGTGATTCCAAACCTGTATGCATTTCTTTTTTCGTGATGATGCAGAAACATGTTTTTAATTTCTGAATTCATATTTTGGGTCATAAACTTAAAAAAATCTCAAAAATTTATTTCTTTTTTTTCTTTTTTTTTTCACCAAATCAAAATCATTTGGTCCACCCAACATGGAGAGAAGGAGAAGATAGTCTATATAGTGTGCGCTGATGATGATGTGCAGGGAATCAGAATTCTTGGGAGAGTGAACGAGTGGGCGGACCGTGCTGATCTGGTGACTCCGTTACAACACCCTTACCCTCAGGCCCTGTTTACACGAGAACGCTCGCGGGTGAAAACGTGCGGACTTGGTGTTGTTGTGTGGCAGTGCTTCACATTGCCACCTAGCCACCTGGAGTGCATACTACATCGAATTTCACACACTTTTGCGTCACCATATGCACGCAGATTTCCCCCCCATAACGCTCGTCTAAATGCAGAATAAAAAGTGATAACGCAACGCCACTTTTGCGTTTTCTCTTCAGATCGTTTCCGTGTAAACATAGCCTCATTTAGCATACGCGGTTCTAGAATATGCAAATTATCCCTGCCTCCACTCACTCACACCAGCTCAGAGATTTACTCGTTAATGATCACTCGTTAACGTGATTGGTTACAAGGTAGTTTGTGACGTCAGACACACCAGCGATTTCAAACAGCGTTTTTGAGACTTGGTTTTGTTTTTTTTTTACTGCAGTTTTAAGGAGAAAATACTCAGCAATGGTGTGGACTTATGACTTTGCACATGTTTTTTTTCTTAAAGCATATTAAAAACATATAAAAAACATTAAAATCTTGATATTCACCACAGGGGGATTTTAAAAGTTTTTTTGAAAATAATGATCAAGATGAGTACACTCGCATACATTCAAGGTGTAAGAAAAATGCGATTTTTTTTTTAACCTTGATGGTCACGCCATAACATTTTTAGAGTCATTAATTCAAGCATTTCTTGAAAATGGTACACGTTTTTCAAAACCATATGAAACTGTTGTATTTGTCACTGACCCAGGTATAAATAAACTGATGTAGGCCTATATGAAGAAGACTGTAATCAAATACTACATCTAGATCTTTATTGCTCTCTGATCAACTCCCTCAATCTATACACACGCATCCAAGCATCAATCAATACATAAATCATACTGCTCTGACAGACAGCACATCAAGATATCAAATTATCTGGTGTGTGGTAAAGACAAACGTACAGGTGTTTATGACAGCCACACTCTCTTTCTCTCTCTCTCCGTCTTAAACGCACACAAACTCACTCCAGGAGGAAAGCGGACCACTTGGGTCCCAGTTCCCAGCTCTAATAGCCAGCGATGACGGATGGGCGTCATTTAACTGGATGTATCAGCGTGCAGCCTGCATGGCCCAGCTGTGAGACACTAAACCAATTAGAGGGGGGTAATTAATCTGGGCCAGGGAAGCACCCCTGCCACTGCAGAGTCATACACACAGAAAAGACCCACAGGAAAACCCCATGCGAGGCCTCCCGTGGGATCTCTTCACTTATTAAATCACATCTGAACACACATTGTAGGGTTAAGCAGACATAAAGTGAAAGGGAGAAAGAGAAAGATTGAAACACTTTTTACTATAAGTGCAACAGCAGCCCTATTTTTGTCAAAAGCAATACATGACTTTTTTTGTTGTTGAGATTTTTCATATAAAATGCGAATTATATAATATAGCCTAATATATATTAGGGGTGTAACGGTACACAGAAGTCACGGTTCGGTACGTACCTCAGTTTTGGGGTCACGGTTCGATACATTTACCCATGTCCAAGACACGCATATTTCATCAGTGGACTGTAGTAGTGAGACTTCCACGAGTCACGACACAAATCGGCACAAAGCCGAATGACTTTTTTCTCATTATAACAGCAGAAACAACTTAAAATTCACCATTTATGGTCATACAGATAAGAGTTCGTTACAAACTGTAAAGGGTCTGTTTTTATTTGTGTACACTCACAATAAAAACACATCATTGTGCTTTTGTAAAATAAAGAAAACAAACAGGATGTCACAATCTGCTGTAGCCGGTGAAGCATGTGGAGCGCATCACAAAAATGAATCGAAACTCAACATACAGACTCTTTCCAAAAAATGTGAATATCATGGAAAAGTTTATTTATTTCCATAATTCCATTCAAAACGTTAAACTTCCATAGATTATAGATTCAGGGCCCACAACTTAAACGATTTCAAGTATTTAGTTGTTTATTTGTACATAATTTGGGCTTCCAGCTCATAAAACCCACGAAAACAGGATTTCAAAAAATTTGAATATTACATGAAACCACACAGTAATTACACAGTGATACCATGGTCATTGAACCAGGTTTTGGTTATTTTGGCAGTGTGGGCAGGTGCAAATTAGGGATGCACGATAATGTATTTTGGCCGATATTCGATATGCCGATATTTTCAAACTAATTTTGTCCGATGCCGATACCGATACCGATATATACACATTTTCCCCGATATATTTACACTTTAATTTTACTGAAGAGAAATCCAAGTCTCTCTCCTGTACTACCTTTACTGTATTACACTCATGTGTTGTAGATAAGGCAATTTACAAGACAAACAAAACAACATTTGATTCTACCATAAATGTATAATTTTACAAATGTAGACAGACATTCACCCCTGAAAAATAGGTAAATTATTTATGCCATTGCCACAGTTTATTTTTAAGTTCAGACATTAAACTTCAGTCCTTAGAAGTAAAATAAATAGAAAAAAAAATTCAAATAATTTTTTTTACATCTTCTGCTACTTGAACAGGTCTACCAAATGCTCCCCTGTTTTCGGTGCTGATGCGGTGGTGACCCGTTCATGTACTGTAACATGTAAGGGTGGCGCTGCCAAGAATAAAGCAACTAAAAGTTGTCACAGAGAAGCGCAAAAGTAATGATTATGAATATGTCAAATATAGCAAGGAGACATTTTAATTGTTTATTAATAAACAAGTGTTTTCTGTGTCGGCTGCAAAGATGAAGTTGACTGACTCGCGATCTTCGGAGTAGGCTCGCGAGTCAGTCAACTTCATCTTTGCAGCCGACACAGTGAACGCGCCAGGGAGAAATGGACATTTCGGATTACATAGTTTTCTTTCGGTTTGAATTGTTATGTTTAAAAAATATGATTTCAAACGTTCTGTAGATAATAGATATATTTATCAGGTCTGTGAGGCAAGTAAGCTATATGCTGAGTTTCGTTTCATTTATGAGACGAACTCCAGTTCACGCGCGCGCCTCTGTGTCGTGATATCTATTATCTGGTTTACTTATTATTTATTAGGCTAAATCCAGGCAATTGGTTGATGAAACATTTTTTAAAATTAAGATACAATTAATACAAAACGAAATTCACATAGAAAGGCTTTGTGCTTTCTGTTTGAGGTCTCTGTGGAAGTTTTAAAGCAGTCTCTATCAGTGCCGCTTTCAGAGCGTTCACGTCTGTAACCGAGAACTGTCACTGTTTTTCCTCATAAATGCGAACACGAAAAATAAAATAAAATTAATATTTTATGCTCTGTGGAGAGCATAGTAGCTTGGAGAGTTTACATTAGTAAGCTACAGGACATCGTCTTTCGAAACATGACCTGCACGAAAGGAAAAAAAAATACTGCGGCATTCTACCCATCACTTCTGAAAATGCACTTGCGAATGCGTCTCTGTCCCCAGCACATCTCAAACCAAACTGATGCTCATGCTAGAAATGCCTCCACATGTTGGAAGTTTAAGTTGCTGGCACTCATGCTATGTTCACGGTCGTCACGTGCACATAGGAAACACGCCACCCTATCGGCAAGGCTCATCGGCAGAAATATTCATATCGGCCGATGCCGATGATGGTCATTTAAAGCTTTTATCGGCCGATACCGATGTTGTGCCGATATCATCGTGCATCCCTAGTGCAAATCCTGCTGGACAATGAAGGAAACATGAAGTGCTCTGAAAATGTCCTGGTAGACGGCTGCGTTAACTCTGGATTTAATAAAGCACAGTGGACCAAAGTCCTCTTTTCTGATGAGAGCAAATTTTGCATCTCATTTGGAAACCAAGGTCCCAGAGTCTGGAGGAAGAATGGAGAGGCACACAATCCAAGATGCTTGAAGTCCAGTGTGAAGTTTCCACAGTCTGTGTTGGTTTGGGGAGCCATGTCATCGGCTGGTGTTGGTCCACTGTGCTGTCCACTCAACGCAGCCGTCTACCAGGACATTTTCAGAGCACTTCATGCTTCCTTCAGCAGACAAGCTTTATGGAGAAGCTGACTTCATTTTCCAGCAGGATTTGCTGCCATGTGATTGGTGGATTAGATATTTGCGTTAACACGCGGTTGAAAAAGTTGTCCCTAAAGTGGCCGGTGAGTGGATATTTTATTATATTGAAGTGGATATTTTGCAGATGATTGTTTTTTTGGTGGTCTTTAAAAAAAGTTCTTAAAAACACTCTATCTGTGTGTGCGGCAGTGCGCGAATTATAGGTAGGGTAGGCGTTTTCGGAGAAGCTAGCAATAGCAAGCTAGTTTTGAAAGCATAAGATTGGACCCTCCCTTCAGAGCATCTCCAAAGCCATGCCTCCTCCAAAACACATGAACGTGAACAAAAGAGTCACGAGAGAGGTCCTACACCTTCCTCAAACTATAGGCCTACATATAAATACATGTAGACCACTTAACTTAGGGATTGCTATGAAGATATGAAGAGACTTTCAACCAGCATAACAAAAAAAATGTTTCTGGAACAAATCACCTACCCTGCCTTTAAATTCTCTTTTGCCTCTTCTAGCGCTGGAATGGTTTAAAATATATTGAATGTGTAAATTAATCCTTGAATCACATGCGTACCGAACCGTGGGGCCTGGTCCGTACGGATCACGGATCAACTATGATCCGTTTAACCCCTAGTGTCCTCAATCTGGCAACCTGCGTGAGTGTCGAGTCTGAGGAGGAGGGAGCAGGGGAAAAACTCTCTCCACTATTTTGCATTTGGACTGCAGTACCCAGTTCAAACGCTATTTGTCAATATTAGATAGTGCACCTTTAATCATTTTGCAGCCCCACAACCTGCATAATTTCGGGGAAGCTGTATGCACCAGCCTCCTTGAAATTTGATATCGTTATGGGTGCTCTGAGTAATTTTTTTTTCTTCCTGTCAAAGAAATTCGATTCCCATAAAAAACACACCCACAAAATGTCTTGCTCAAGATTAAAAAAAAAAAAGGAAGAAAAATACTTTTTATTTAAAGTTCGGAAGTCAACTCTTCTCCCTGAAGTGCATGACAAGCTGGCATTTAGTATTAATAGGCAAACTAACTAACTACATCGTGCATCACACAAAGATAAATGGCAAAGGATGAACGCTGCTAAAGGAGCAGGCAGTGTAATGCCATTAGCGTTGGAGAGACATGGGCAGGGATCAGACGCGTGGCATGAGTTGTGGCACTGCTCGTCTTCTCCACCGGGTGCATTTGTCACATGTACCACTCCGCAGCACAGTGGATTAGATGTTCGCCTTGGATCATTAAGTTTAGCTCAAATCCTGACAGGACAGACAAGCGTTTCATCCTTGTCAAACCACACTGATGCTGTAGTAGAGGGTGAGTAAGGGTGGGGGGGATTCAGGAGGAGAGGCAGGGAAAGACAGAGAGAGGGCTGGAAGAGACCAATAAGGTCTACAATACCTGATGAAAGCTATCAATTAGCATTCACATTTCATCTCAATGGTAGTTGCTTGGTTGGCGCAGGACTACCTAGAAGTATGCGATTCAAAATCTGCAAACTTTGCTCATGGGCATTCAGTTCTAATGCAAGGTTGTTTTGAGACAATCACCAACACCGTGAAAGCCATGTGACTAATTTCTCCGGAGCAGAAGAAAAATAACACCATGACAATACTGATTGACAGTAATATAGTCCCTAACCCTTCACTAGACATTATCATGAGATATATATAAAAAAAAAAAAAAATCAATTTAAGGGTGCTAAATAAATAAATATCCATGTGTGTAAATCAGTGTTTTTATTGTTAACTAACACTATTACAAATAATTTTCATTAATGGAAATACAACTGGCATAAAATAAATATTAGATGATAAAATTTTATTTATTTTTTTGCCATAATAATTAAAAAATCTGGAAATAATGATTCTGTAAGAATATAGAGCCAATTTTGAATAAATGAGAAATATGCTCTTTTTTTTTTGCAGACATATGTTGTAGTTACGCCATCCACCAGCAGGGGCAAACCAGCCAAACTCTAAACGGAATATAACAGGAAGAAGTTGTGTTTTTCTAACTCTGCAGAGAAGAGAATCATGGGATGTGAGAGCTGGGGCATCAGTAGCAATTAATGCAAGTGGAGTCTCAGACAAGGAGGCTAATGAGTTTTAATATACATGCAGGTGAGGAAAAGGGGAGGCACTGAAGCCCTTAATGAACCCATGACAGCCTAATTAGCCACAATTTACAATTCCCGGATTCTAATCAGAGGCACTGAAATGCTGCCACAGATCTTTGTATGGAATGAGTCTTTTTAAACACTCCAATCTGTTGCATGGTATTTGATTGATAATTGCTGTTTTTCCTCCCTTTTTCCATTACTCTGGGTGTACTTCAGAGGCAAGATCGGACTGTGACATAATGGAAGATGTCTAGCTATTTATAAATCAACTCTGAATTTGTACTTTTACATTTGGTATACGAGTAATGCAGCATTGTTTTGAGAGTAGACATGCAGACAGGTGATCATTAAAATGACGATGACATGCACATACGGTTAAACTCGACCCTGCTCACAGTGTAACACTTGAAAGTTGAGTTTCAGAAATATAAAGACCCAATGTAATGACTTGAGCTCACTTGTTCCAGTGTTGATGTATTTCCAGTTGAAAAGCATATTTTCTTTCTTTCTTTCTTTCTTAAATAGCCAATACGTTTTAGCTTTTGTCATTGTTATATGTTACTTTATAATGCTACATTTTGGATACACTTATGAGTATATTTTTTGTTCTATTTTCCATTTTAAAATCATAGTCAATATCTGCTTAAAGTTGATCAAGTTTTAGCTGTAAACTAGACTAGCATAAAAATGGCCTACAGCTGACAGACATGGATTACAAAACTCATATTTCGATCATGCAGCTGTTAAATATGTTGGACAATGGGAGATTTTTTAAATGTTTCAAAGTGAGATGATAAAATAAAAGAATTGACATTATTCATGCATTCTAGTGTTCAGGGGTTTTGTGTTGACTGAATAGCCAACGAGCAAACAAGAGCATCATGGGAATGAGTTCCCAAACCAGACAAACAGAAACTTTGACCAACTGTGACTTTTTTCCAAGATGCAAACATCCCATCCGAACCCATCATTACCATTCAGTTCATATTTCTATTTTTAACCTGATATAATAACATTGTGAGTCTGTGTGTGTGTGTGTGTGTGTGTGTGTGTGTGTGTGTGTGTGTGTGTGTGTGTTTCAGGTAAACCCTACATTATGGGGACAAAATGTCCTCACAAAGATGGCAAAATCAGAAATCCTTGTCGGGACATTTTTGGTGCCCACAAGGAAACCAGCTATAAATCATATGAAACCTATAAATCAAACTAAGTGATGTTTTTTGAAAATGTAAAAATGAAGAAAGTTTTCTGTGATGGGTAGATTTGGGGGTATGGGATAGAATATACAGTTTGCACAGTATAATATCCATGGAATGTCCCAATAAAACATGGAAACCCAGCAAACTGTTATTGAGTATTCTTGTTCCCATGTCTTTAATTCTGCAAGCTTTGAAACATTATGCGCAATTTGGATTAAATGTGAAAAGACTAATCTCATTACAAATTCACATGGCCGAAGTTTGTGGTATGATGTTTACACAACTGCATCAGTTCATCTTTGTTGCTTCATTAACTCTGACTTTACTCTCTCTCTCTCTCTCTCTTCTCTCATTCAGAACAGTCTGCTGGTACATTTTATTCCCCACCAAATTGACCCAGGGCACATTTTTTTCTGAATGTAATTTAGGACAGACTTTTGAAGGGATGGTAACTCAAAGACTAACAAGACATGATCAAAGAACCTAGAACACAAGCATGCGGCTCCTGGTTTCTACATCACTAGAACGCATGCATACAAGCAGGCCGTGGCCTAAAGACATCATAATTACTCAAGTAATTTGACTGCGAGAATGGAAATTGCACATTAATCGCGAGGTGATAAATTGATCAGTGTACAATTAACCGTACATCATTTGGGACAGCACTAGGATTGGGGCAGGAACTTACACGCTAACAAGATATGATCAAAGCCGAGAGGCTGGACACGAATGATAGCTCAAATCCACTGATTTAGTTCTTGGCCTTATGATGTGTATCAAATAATTTAACTGCAAAAGTAGAACTCATATCTTATATAGCCATAGTCCTTGCAGAATTGTACAATGGGATGTACGCTTGTTTTTGACTGATTCTTTCTCCTTTGTCTACCCAGATGTCTAGATTTATTTGTCATTAAGACACTGAAATCTTTGTTTGGCTCCACTCTAGGCAATTCTGGGCATATTTTGTTCCTTTAGTCATTTACAAAGCACCGTTCTGGCATTGCCACCAAAGCATGTGCAGTTTCACAGCACTGTTCTCCAATCTGTCCAAACAACGGATAAACCCTTTTTACACTATGAATCACTATTCCAGACGGTGACGGTTTTTTTTTTTTTGTGGGTTTTTTTGGTCCACCAACAGTCACCACAGGTAATTGTTGAGGATTCCAATAGCTCAGATGTTTAATCGGGTCGGTTTTCATCACCGGTCAGGGCCGCCTAAAATCTAATCTCATCAAGGAGATTAAACATGGCTATTTAAATCAAATCCATTCATATATGCTTGAGGATGATCTCAAACTTCAATCAAAGTTTGATGCTTTCTATCATCATCCTGCTCTCAATGGGATTTCAGATCCTTTACGTGGAGTTTGACAAGAGCCTCTCACCTGCCTCGGATGAGATAAGATTAATATGAGTCTATTTCAGTAGGATTTTAATAAGTCAATCTTAACCATCTTTACACAGAAAATGAAAGATAAAGGTCAGGGATTAGTGTGGAAACAGTGTAAAGGTCAAAGCTTTACAATCAGGAATAACCCACCGACTGCCATATCTAAAAGAATCTTTCTTGAAGGCGGTAACAAAAACAAAATAATTGAGTATAAGCACATGGTTTGAGAATACCAATTATGCAACGACATGACATGTTTGAAACAGGTGGGGGAATAATAATTGCCTACAGAAAACACTGCCTTCTGATTTATAGGACCTTTTCACCTTCATCGCCAAGTTGTATTATTGCAGAACTCAAAAACATCCTTTAAAAATGACTTCTCTATGCTCTCTCTCTCTCTCTTGCATATCATTTTCTTTTCTAAAATAGAGGACCATGACGAATGTCAAAAATGTTACAGCCCTACACATCAGCAAGTGAATTATTACTAATCACTACTCTTTTAAAATGTATAATTAACACTATGCTAAATGTTTATATTATGTACTGAACCAGTGCCTGCTCAAGTCTACAAACAACAAAATAAATGCAGTTTGCTTGTAAGCTAGTACTTATTAAGTCTTTGTATGAAATTACGTGACATTATAATTTAGTCACCCTATAATTTCAATACAAAGGCCAAATTGCAGATATGAATTTTGTTGCCATAGCAGCAATAACCATGGGGACAGTTTCTTTTGTGTGCCGAAGATTTATCTTAGTGCAGTACTATTGTAAATTAATCATGAACCACAAAGCATCTATATAATCTCTGTATTGTTATTATTATTATTAATGATAATAATAAGTTATTACTATCCATTTGGCAGATGCATTTATCCACAGTCCATTGAATGTATATAAATCAATATTCTTATGAAATATTCCCAATTATTACTCCCATTATTACATGTCTTTGTTAATTATATGTTGCCCCAAGAACAAATTAATATGCAAATTAGAAACAGTGTATAGATGCATTGCAGAAAGGGAATGGCATTTATGGCCGTTTTTAAACACACTGCATAAAGTAAAATGGTATATCAAATAATTATGTATTTTGTAAAATAGTTGAGAATCATCTTTATACAAAGTTTGGATAAAAAAAAAGCTTCTTTTTTTTTTGCCAATTCATGTCTTTTCATTTTCTTAATAAATGGGTCATAGCATTACATAAATAAAATAAAATGTAAAAATAAACTATAAAAATAAAATATATATTTTTTAAATGTCCATTTGATTCTTATGCTCCAAACAATGTAGTGACCTAAAACAAATTCACAGAAAAAAAAACATCCCTGGTTCTCATGAGGACGTACAGTTGCAGTCGAAATTATTCAACATCCATTGCAAATCAGGTTTATTGGCAAAATTGACAGACTTTCAGCTGGTTGCACTGAACAAATCAAACAAAAGTAATTGAAATAGCTCAACACAACAAATGTTTCAAGTGGTTTCCCCAAATTAAATTGAAAATGCAACTTTTAATGACTTCTGCCATTTCAAAATTATTCAACCCCCTGAATAGAATCCCTCACTACAGCACAAATCTGCAACAAAGGTGTTGTCTCAAGCACACCTGATGCAACTAATCAAGGGCTTCATTAGTTGCACCAGGTGTGCTTGAGCTTGAACACACAAAATATCTGAACTGGCTAGGTTTGTTGAGTGTCACGTTTGACTGCAAGTCAGAAATATGGACAAGTCAAAAGAATGGTCCAAAAAGTTAAGAGAAGGTATCATCACCCTTCACAAACAAGGAACAGGATACAAAAAGATAGCGAAGGCAGTAAATGTTCCTAGATACACTGTTGGAAGCATAGTTTGCAAGTTCAAAGTTAAAGGAACAGTGGTTACACTACCTGAACGGGACAGAAAAAGGCAGCTATCAACGGCTGCAGCCAGATTTCTGAGAAAGCAGGTTTAGAAAAACCCTTGAGTGACCGCAAAAGACCTGCAGCAAGACTTGGTGGCCACAGGCACTGAGGTTTCAGCTTGCACAATACGGTGCGTACTAAACGCATGCCAGAACTCCAAGACGTACACCACTACTGACCCAAAAGCACAAGAAAAGTCGGCACAAATTTGCTCAAAATCATATAAATTAGCCACAGAAGTTTGGGGATTCTGTTCTGTGGAGCGATGAAACAAAACTGGAACTTTTCGGCCCCTCTAGATCAGTGGTATGTCTGGAGGAAGAAGAATGAAGCATATGCTGAAAAGAACACTCTGCCTACAGTTAAGCATGTTGGGGCTCAGTGATGCTCTTCGGCTGCTTTACATCCTCTGGCACTGGAAACATGCAGCGTGTGGAAGGCCATGTGTGAGGAAGCTGAAGCTTGGGCAGCATTGGACCTTCCAACGGGACAGTGATCCCAAGCATACCTCAAATTCCACCAAGGCTTGGTTGCAGGAGAAGTCCTGGAAGATTCTACCGTGGCCATCACAGTCACCTGACTTGAACCCCATAGAAAATCTCTGGTGGGACTTCAAGAAGTCTGTTGCAGCACGCAAATCCAAAAATATAACTGAACTGGAGGTCATTACTCATGAGGAATTGGCTAAAGATTCCTAAGAAACGCTGCCAAGTACTAAAGATGCTTGCCATGAAGGGGTTGAGTAATTTTGAGACTGCAGAAATCATTAAAAGTTGCATTTTCAGTTGAATTTGGGGAAACCACTTGAAACATTTGTTGCGTTGAGCTATTTTATTCATTTTGTTTGATATGTTCATTGCAAATAGTTGAAAGTCTGTACATTTTGCCAATAAACCTGATTTGCAATGCGGGTTGAATAATTTCGATTGCAACTGTAATTATAATTGTAATCATTATTATTATTGCATCATGTTCTACAAATTGACATTCTTACAGTTTCGTTTTGTGAAGTGAGATAAATGTATTCAACACATCAAAAATGCACAAATACTTATTAAATAAACGTCAAAAGTAAATCTGCGATTAATTAATTTTGCCTCCCTTTGGTAAAATATATTGGTTTAATAATTGAAAATATAACTAACATTTCACCTTGCTTAATTAAAATACAAGACAAGAATAATGAATTGATTCATTCCTTCAGGAATGTGTACATCAAAATAAACCAAGGTTTTTGGAAAGGCCTAACTTACAAATAAAATCCGCGAGGTTTTTGTTTTCACTAGGATACCTGTTGTGGTTGGATGCGACTGTCGAGAGTGAGAATTAGAGGCAGAGTTTCGACGCTGTCAGCGCGTGATTAAAGAGACGAGGCCTAAATTGCCTTTGAACTTGTGCTGTTACCAGCTTGCTCGCCATGAAGGGCACACTTAACACCTCACGTACACACCGCCATGATGTCAGACTTGTAATGTAATTACAAGCCCATCTGTCTCTCATCGCTTGACAAGCACAAAATGTCCAATTATGGTTTCATTTAAATTCTAATTAGTTCGGCCCAATTTCACAGGCTCCAGAGCGGGGGAGGGGAGGGTGCGGTTTGCAGCGCTAGTGTTGGAAAGATGCATGTTTGAATCGGTGCTGGAGATCCAGGAAACTTTGTGCAAGTTAAGTGATGGACCATTCATGCTGGTTTGAAACGAATCAGGACAAAATCAGCTGTGAAAAGGGGCATCATGCATCAATACTGATGTTTTTTTGGTTTTTGGTTTTTCCACCCTTAATGTGACCCAAAAAAAGACTAACATTAAATATTATTTTAATTTATAAGTTCTACTAAATGTCAAGTGAAAACTGCATGAACAGTGAGAAATATATTTTTCAACTTATTAACCTTTGTTAATGTTAGTTAATGAACATGCAATTGTTTATTCGTGTTAGTTCACAGTGCATTAACTAATGTTAAAAAGGACTTATGCTTTTTTTAACATTTTCAACTTTGTAATATTGCTGTTTGAGTAAGAAAAAGGTCTGCAAAGTTAAGCACGAAGTCACTCCAAAGGGAGTTATCTATATCAGTAAGCACTGTTTAAAAACAATATTCCTTTTAAATAATTCCCACCCAAGGTATAGGCTACACAATAAAAGGGGTGTGGCCTGGTTGAGTTGCATTAGTAGAGTGTTGAAACCAAGCGGCAACCTTCCGGTCTCTCTCTTGAATACAACACGAAAGTGACTTAAACTGCAATTCATCGACTGGCTCCAAAAGAGAGTCAATCCCATAGACACCCATGTTAAAATCCCAACTTCACAGCAGAAAAAAATATGTTTATAGCCTGGTACTAAAAGGGGTTTTGATCAGGTACCTAAACTATTGGCAGAGCAATAAAGATAGAAATATCTGATTAAATTACAAACAGATATTGTGTTGGCTGGCATTGCCTTGTAACTAACTGTATTGATGCTATAATTGATGCCTTTTTTATTTTATTTTTATATATATAGATTTTTATTATTATTATTATTATTATTATTATTTTTTTATTTTTTTTAATATAGTATTATATTTGATACTGTAATATCTGAACAAAATCTGAGACTGTTTCGCTTTTTTTTTTTTTTCAGAAATAACTAATTGTTGAATGCCTGTTCTTCTGTGTTTTTTATTATTATTATTATTTATATTTATTTATTTATTTATTATTATTATTACTATTTTTATGTTTTTATTTTTTTTTATATATATGTTTTTTTTTTTTCAGCCAAAATAAATAATTGTTTGAATGTTTGTTCTAAGTTTTCAGGTACCATCCTAATGTAAGGAAATGTTGCAATTACTGTAATAAAAACTTAAATAAAAATAAAAAATAAAAGGGGTTTTGATCTATATAGCTAATCTTGATTTTTTTTTTATATAACTCATCCATTTAAATTATATTAAGCCTTAAAGTTCTGCATAATTAAGGGAGTGACCACTTGAGTGACAGGTGGATTGCCACTGCTGTAACTACTAGCTGTTTGTCTGCTGTCTGTTAGCCGTTACGTTGCCTCAGTTTATCCCGCCTCTTTGCCCATTTTCGGTTATCCGGGAGTGACGCGCAGTGTACGTCCATTGTTTTATAATATCTATGGTTGAAACTCGCGGTTGGGAAGGGGCGTGACATTTCTGAAACACGCTTGACCAATCACAACACACTGGTCCAGCCGACCAAGCAGATTGTGCTTTTCAGAAGGAGGGGCTTCATAGAGACAGGAACTAAACAGAGCGTTACTGGCAGACTGGGAAGAGAGGTGCTGCAAATGTGAAAAATAATGTTGAAAACCTGTTCTAGTAGACCCCAACAACAAAGGGCATAATAGGTCCTCTTTAACAGATACAATTTTGATTTAAAAAATGTAGAAACTAACATTAACTAAGATAAATAAATACTTTAGAAACACTTTAGCTATATTATATGAACTATTTTTCATTGTTAGTTCATGTTAACTAACTAAAGCTAACAAATGGAACCTTATTGCAAAGTATTATCAATATAATTATAATAATATATTGCTTCTTTTTTTTTTTTACTCTGAGGGGACATGTGTCCCTCATGTTCACGCTCTATTTGAATGGGCAACGCTTCTGGCTGTGAATGAAGGGATTTATTTTTCTGCCAAATATGACTGGCAGTACTAACTGTTTGTCTGATGAGGCTGATTTCTTAAAAATCAGTCCAAAAGAGCACATTTTTGAAAGAATAATTACAGCGTGCATTGCTGTATAACATATTAAAAACTCTTCATCATAAAAGATAAACAAATCAATGAAAAACAGAAGAAACGACCCTTGAAGAACTAAAATGGCATGACGTTCTTTATGTTTTACCTTGTGTTCAACTGTTTATCCTTGACTTCCTGTGCTTGCATTCGGATGCAAATCAGAACTCATCAGAGAGTAAATATTGTCGCTCTTTGAACGCCAGGGAAGCTCCTTAATACCCAATAGCTGTTGATTTCTCTCCCTCTCCCTCCATCTGTCTAGGCAGACCGTCACGTGTTAAGTGAAGACAGGGATGTAGGATCAGTGCCGCTAACTGTGGGCCCTGTGCTCTGTTTGGGCCATGATTAGCTCCTAATCAGCCAAGAACAAACTGATTATTAGATTGGCGCCACTTGACAGTCTTCAGGGAATGTGTTCGCTCCCTTTCTTTCTCTCTCGTTCACTCTATCCATCGTTTCTCTGGCCTGATTACTAGACAAGTCGGACACTCCTTTATGTGCACAGTGGTTCTGGCGGAACGCTGAAGCCTCTTACGGTGCCAGCACTGCTCCTCTTCTCTCACCTCCTCTTAATGATTGGAACAGCATCTCCCCTGATTGCACCCTGGGTCTGATTAGTGCTGCCTCGCAGCTGGGCTGACTCACAAATGTCAATCTGAACATCCTTATTCTTTCTCTCCCTTTCTAGAATCTTCTGACTCTTCGTAGCCAGGCCTTAATGGACTTTGTGGGCGCAGAACTCCACAAAGAGCTTTTACATATTCCTGTTTGGTTTTGAAATATCTTTAGCTAATTGATAGAGATTTTCTAATTAAACTGAAATATCTCCCAAAATAAGCACTGAAAAGCCAAAGAAAGTGCATAGATTTCATCTGGGCCTTAAAGATAACTTAGCAATAAAACACTAGGTTGGTCTGAATTATTAAACCCTCAACCCCCCCAAAAAAGTATCTATAATATACTGGCTATAAAAATGTATATATGATGAATATTCTTGTCAGGATTATGTTTTGTTCTGGTTCGGTTCTCTTCCTGTTCCCTGTCATATTATGTTGACCTAGGCTATGTCCGAAATCGCCGCTATACCTGTAAATAGGGCACTATTTGAGGGGACAGCCATTTGTAGTGGTGTCCGAAACCATAGTGGATGTTATCGAGTGCACTCATTCAATCCCACAATGCACCGCAATAACGAACCAATGTACGCTCAACAGCTAGAATACCCATAATGCACTGTGACGGTCGCACCGAATGAATTCCCGTGTCTCGCCAGAAGATGGCGCCTGCAGCTGAATCATCCATCCTTACATTTTCCAAACCGCTGGTCCATTGTGGGTTCAGCGTAATATCATACAGGTTTAAATTCATTTTTAATTATTTATTAAATTGCTTAATTAAGGTTTATACATGATAGCTTCCATGACAGAGTTCAAAATAAATCGTTTCATTACTACTGGAGCTGCCAGTTTTTTGCTAAGACAAATTCGTACGAATTGGACGAGTGTGGGAAAATTGGCTAATTCGTACGAATTCGTGCGACCTCATTCGTACGACCTCATTCGTACGAATTTGTACGATTTGTCTAATATCAGGTGATGGGTAGGTTTAGGGGCGGGGTCAGGGGTAAAATATGTAAAATATGTACGATTTAGCAAAAATCGTACTAATTCGTACGAGTGAGGTCGTATGAATTAGTACGAATTAGCCACCTCGTAGAATTCGTACAAATTTGCCGTGAGATCAGGCTAAAAGTTCTCTATGAGCGATGTATAAATAATGTTTTTTTTTTTTGCTAAAGTTTTGAAAAGATTGTTAAAGACTATAAAACTTTAAACAAGTGTTTTATTAACAATGAAAGAATGCCAGTGTGTTAGCCAAATTTCTGTGAACGCTCCCTGTAAGCTGGGAAAACACCAGGATTAAATGGTGGTTTATAGTTTCTATTGCTCTTGTTAATGTGTTTTCAATAGACCTTAGCCTGATTAGACGGCATTACGAACGAGGATGTGAGGGAGACTTTCAGACTTTACAATGGCATGCGCTGTATAAAGTTTTTGTTTACTTTAAGTTTACTTTTTTTTGTTGTTGGAAAGACGTCATTGAACAGCAGGGCAATCTGTTGATCACACTGCATTTCTATCTCTCACTGCATCAGTTTCATTTCTGTCAGAAATTAAATATGCCACAACCCTGACTAAGGTCTATATGAATAGCTAACAAGGAGAGAAAAAAGCATGAACTGTTATCTAAATTAGATGTCATCTTCTTTAGTGAATGTCAGGCAAACTCAGTTGTGGATAGCAGGGACGTGCCCGAAGCTGAATATCTTATTCAGACACAAATAATGTCTTCAGAATGAACAACAAATTCTACCGCATGATAGAACAAATATTTGTTAGACTGATTATTCAACAAACACAGGTATAAAGCAATATTCCGCTTTTAAACTTTCTGTGCGAGGTGTAGAGAGCATCTTGGTGTTTTATAAATCTTTTAAGTTTAAGTTTTTTTTTTAGATCTGCTTGTTGTCATTTGCAGAATGTTTAAACGCTCTTTCTTGAGTTTACTAGTACAGTAGATTTGTACAAATGCAGATGTTTAAATGAAAGGATAATAACTTACCTTGGTCGTAGAATAACTCAGTGTGTGTTACAAATCAGTTGAGTGAATGAATCAAAGACTCACTTACCTAATATTGTGGCACAAAATAACAGTCGCTTATCGCCTCCCACTGGCCAAATGATGTGATCTGCAGAAAAGATCAGTCAATGAATCCATATGAAGTGCAGAAATAAATAGGATTTCCAATGTCATGGAAAACTGAATATCTGGAAATATTAAGGTGGTGGTTTTCAGGTCTAGAAAAATCACTGAAATTGATACAATTATTTTAAACCTTGGAAATGTCAGTAACACTTTACAATAAGGTTTAATTTGTTAACTTCATTACTTAACACAAACTAATAATGAAAAATACCTCTAAAACAATAATTAATCTTAGTTCATTTTAATTGACTAATACATTATTCAAATCAAAAGTTGGATCTGTTAATATTATTTAATGGACATTAACAATGAACAATTGTATTTTTATTAAATAATGTTGACAATGTTGATAAATGCATCAACAAATATATTGCTTATTGTTAGTTAATGACTCAAGTAATGTTAAAGGTGAACTAAGTAACTTTTTTACCTTAACTGAACAGCTTCGGAGTCATTGGAATGGTTATATTACTTATTTCGGGTTGAATGGTGGTCGTTTCGCACCCCCCTGGTGCCCGTGAGCGGAAAATCCGCACTTGCAACTTTGAGCCGGCGGGCCGCCGGCCGCCGCGTCAGGAAGTATCGCGTGATATCAGGTCTCGCGATGTAAACAATTGCTTTACGGCCAAAAGAAATCTGCTAAAATGCTGTCATTATTGCGCTCCCTCACGCTGTTCGAACATTAAAGCGGGGCTCAGTAACTTCGGGATTTCTTCGCTGTATTCTCGCTTTTTGCTCGCAGGTTTCTCTCTAGAGCTCCCCCCACAGCTTCGGAATAGATATTTGACGACACTGTTGTAAAAACTCATTGGCGATTCTCAGACACCAGAGGCTAGTAGATCAACGACATCAAAGCAGATGGGACATTCTTTAAAACGTCTTCTTCATTCGGGTTCGAACAGCGTGAGGGAGCGCAATAATGACAGCATTTTAGCAGATTTCTTTTGGCCGTAAAGCAATTGTTTACATCGCGAGACCTGATATCACGCGAGACTTCCTGACGCGGCGGCGTCAAAGTTGCAAGTCCGTATTTTCCGCTCACGGGCACCAGGGGGGTGCGAACTAATCTGGGCCCAGTTCCCCAAAATGTTCTTATCGCTAAGTAGTTCTTAACCTATTCCTTAACCTCTCTCTTAACGTTATGGCACGATTCTCGACACGTTTGTATGCTAAGTATATCTTCTGTAAGTCACACTTTCGTAAGGTTGGTCTGGACCACTCTTAGCTTTACCTTATCACTGTTGCAGGTCTATACGAATATAATTCTGAAGTTTTAATACACCCAGACAGTATTCAATTAGGCTAATTCAAGTGTTTTCATGCAAAGAATAAAATTGACATTACACTGATTGTTGTTAGATTTTTAATTATATTATTATACAATATTATTAATTTAATTAAAAAGCGCTTTTAAAGGCCAGTGAAAGCATAGGTTTCTCATGGGCTTGTATGGTATTTTAAACATTTATAGGGGTGAGTCTGTGATTTTAGTGCCGTCCGAATCCATAATATCAGTGTTTTTTCTCACCCAACCCGCGTAAAAATCCCTGGCCAAATTAGTACCTACTGTTTTTTGACAAACAGGTCGTGTGGTAATTTAGTTGCCGTCTGAATCCACATCTCTGAGTTTACAAGAAGAGATTCAAAATCCACTGTTTAAACCCTTTTTGATCACTGCCGAGCACCGAGATGTAGGCCTACACTTTTATTACTGAAATGCTGGAAAGTATTTCCAAGAACAATATTTCATGGCAGCTCCACCTCAGCGAACAAAAGTGGGAAAGAGAAGAAAGCACGTACAAATTTGAAATGGTTATTATGGCAGCAATATATGATACAAAATTAAAAATATGTAGGCTAGGCTATTATAGGCTATTATAGCTTGGATTATTTTTTATAATATCCCATGAGTCCTAATAAATGCAATTTCAACTATTTCTGAAGTGCTTCTTTTATAAAGAACACCGCTTTCTCACATAAACAGCCCCTGCACGAGAGAATAATTGATTCTCGAGCCATCGATATCAACCAATTCAGCACCATCGCCACGGACAGCACCGGGTAACGTCGCACATAAGAAGGTATATCTTAAGCGGCTTCCTAAGGTATGGTTCGGGGAACACACTTAGGAACATAAACAACTTTGGTAAGATATATCTTTCCAGTCTTCTTAGCGCGCTAAGAGTGAGTGTTATCGGCGAACCGGGCCCAGAGCTTTTTGTGAAGTGTTACCAAAATTTCTATATAGATGTTTGTATAGTTATTGACAGCTCTAACAAATTTCATGGGTTACAGAAATCAGTGTTTTACTTTTTGGCCCTCTAGCAGTAAAAAAAAAAAAAAAAAAAAAAAAAAAAACTGCATGCATTTTGCGGAAGAACACTGGTTTGATTGTGCTTCGGCTCTGCATGACTGTGGATGATTTTTTTTTTTTTTTTTTTTTTTTTATGACTTAAAAAAGAGAGAGAGATTACCCTACTGCTCATAAACATTCACTACTTGGTCTAAGAGATATAACCAGTTTAGATGGAAAGGATCTCAAGCTGACTACAGCTGAATATGTTACTGTTGCTTTACCAATCGATGGTTGCCTACTTCCTTGAAAATAAATTCCAGCACACACAGCACGACAACAATCATAATGAAATGACCCTTCACAATAGATAATGCTATAAAATGAACTCTGTTAGAGAGCTACATATGGCAATTTATCTGTTCAATAAAATACCTTACTCACCTGTTGAGTAATAATAACACCATCTCTGCGTCGCTTTGACAACATTGCAAATCCATCAGTTCTCGCCATCTCCGAAAAGCCGAGCCCATGTTGATTCTCATTTTAAGACTCTCCTCTGTTAGGTGATGTTTAAAACAGTTGGTTCCCCGTAGGTTTGTAATTTAACGCGTTTCATATCAAAACTTTTCTCACTCTTTGTGTAATAACTAACCTATGCCACTCCCATACCATACACGCGTCAATGTAGCCGGAGCACCTTTTCTCTATGTATGGATATGACGAGACACGCACGGGGGACGTAAATACGCAATTTCTGATTTTGAACAAAATAAACGTTATATAGCATACCTTTAAAAAAAAGAAAAGTGAAACCAAAAGAGTTGAAACCCTGAATAAATAACAAATCTGGTCCTCAATGGTATAAACAACCAAGCTGCACAAACAGACTGTGTTTAACTATACAGTGCCTTGTAAATGTACGGTCCACAAGAGGAATGATGTTCCTTTCAGGCACAGGTCTCTGAGAGGGCAGGTCAACATACTTATCGATCCATTCCACACAGTGGGCTGTTTTCTCAGAGGGTCTTCCATGCCTCACACCTCGAATGATGTACAATATCAGACTTGCACAGGCAGGTTGCAGACCAAAGGCACAGTTACCGTGGTGATTAATTAGGTGTTTGAATGGTGATGTAGAGAGTATGAAGGAACATGGTGTAACAGAAGGGGTCAATAAGCTGGTGTAGTACAAATGGCCAAGTAAAGTCTGTTATGTAGTTCTATCTTTTAGATCCCTGATGGAATTCATCATATTTTTCAGTGTTTGCATTTATAGTTGTTTTTCTGCAATGTGAGCTAAAAATGAGTCTGAGATTCTTAAACAACCATGTACGCCTCACCAGGAATATACTGGAAATAAAAAAGCTTTTTATTTTGCTGGAAGTTCATTTGAACATTTAATTAAGTTGAGAGGTCTAGCTATTTGCAATCAGAGAAAGATAAAGAGGGATACAAAATAAACATCATCATTACATACCTCCAAACTGAGGTTTGAAGCACACCTTTTTCTAATTAGAGAGAGGGATCAAGAAAATGAAATCTCAATCTCATAAAGGTTAAACTTTATTCTCTGTTTGGCGAAGAGATGAGAGAGGTGAGTGAATCCCTATGTGCTCTTTCATTACCAGACAGATTGATCCACTGATGAGTCGAGTCTCAAAGATTAATCAGAAGGATTCCCCAAAGCTAATATTCTCCAACTCAGGTAATGTATATGCTGAAGTCACATTTTAATTGGACTGAATGATTCAACTCATTTGCCTGAAAAATATGTAACAATATGCAAGAAATTCAGTACATAAAGCCAGTCGCTATATGGCAAAATAAACCCCAATATATAAATATATATTTTTTAATGACACTAAAAGTTTGATCAAACCATCAAAATATGAGGAAAACTTTTTAGATTTTTTTAAATATTTTAAATATGAGGGAAGATCAAAACATTAAAGTTGAGTTATTCATCTGACAAAATTATATGGCAAACTCTTTTTTATATATAAAAAATGCACATAAAACAAAATGCTCACAGGAAAAATCACACATTGACGAGCATAATAAGTTGTTATTATTTTATTGGATCTCTCTTGTTTTTGCATGTGTTCATCATTTCTGTGTATCACAAATAAAACTATTGACTCCAAGCACAGCTACACAATATCTTTAACAAATCTATTTGAATAAAGGGTGAAGACGTCTATTTTTATACATTACTTTTGGCTACATAATTCTATATATAAATATATAGAATATTTAAAGTCTACAGATGGTAGCTGGTATTCTGACATGGACAATGGTACGGTACTATAAAGTTTCAGTCATTATACAAAAAATGTGATTGACCAATCAGAATCAAGCATTTCTAGAGAGCCATGCATGAAATAATCATTTGTAATTTTCCTGCAATGTAACTGCCAAGTATTTAGCCATGTCTGTACTACATGCAAAAAAACGATAATATAGCCACACAAAAATGATCTCATAATGAATTGCTTCAAACAACTGAAACACTGGTGAAAATCCAAATGTTGCTCATTCACCATCAGCGAATTATAATGAAGAGCCTGAAATATTTCAGCACTTGCAGAGGAACCAATGTCAGCCTGCCTTTGATAATCATTTAGCAACAGAATGTAATTATAATCTATTCATACAATGAGAGCTTTATTTGCTTTGTTTCTGGGCATCACATTACAGCATGGATTTTTCCAATATGTGTTAATTATGCAAAGAAACAGACTAAGAGCCGCCTGCAGCCAGAAATCAACGACTACTTAAAGCCGAACGCATTTTAATCTGTGGCACGTCTTGAATGGCGGGCTGATCCTCCTCAGCCTTGGTTTGCCTGCAGTCTCCGAGATCCTTGCAGGCTTTGGGCCCTGTTCCCTCTAAGTGACTTCCTGTGTCTCATTTCCTCCTGAAGCGAGAGTGGCTTTGGCAAACGCAAATACAATTAATCAGATGATGAGGATTTTTCATTTCCTGTCATGCCAGTCTGGCCGCAGTACATGCCTCCATATTAATAGGCTCGAAGTGATGATTCAATATCTTAATTCCTTAGTAATAAAGTGAGAAAGTCCTCGCATCTCTGTCCAGCATCTTAGACGATGCGTCTGTTATCTGCTGGTTCTAGCTCACGTTTCAGAGTATTTTAAAGCATTATGGTTTAACCGGACCAGGTTGCATGAAAAGCTGATGTCATTTTGACCTAAAATAACATAAAACAATGTTTCAGCCATATTCACGAGGCAAAAGCATGTAACAGCTTCAATAAAGTGTGACCTGGTTTCAAACCAGTAATTTTTCTTCACAAATAAAACTTACTTAAAAATGACTAATTATTAATTATAACAGAAATATATTACTACTATTCTATGGATGCAGTCTACCAGCTCTTATGCTAGATTCATAGTGCATATGTGTGTGTGTGTGTTCATATTTTCTTTAAATAAAGCCTGGCCAAAAATGATGTCAGCACAATTTGGCATGTTTTATTGCATTATCACAATTGACTCAAAGCACAGCTACGCAATATGTTTACACAATTTTCTTTACCATATTTTAATCATTTTATTCAAATAATATTTGGATAAAGGGGAAGATGTCATATACATATGATTTATGTAATGTGAGCAGTGGCAGAGATGAAGATAATACACGTAATGTTGGATAGTACTTTATTTTACAGCAACTACTAGCAGCAAGAAGCAGGTGAACAAATAAGCAGTTCCAGTCTCTAAATCAGAGACAGGAGGGGAAAACATGCAATTAACTCACAGTGAGGATGGAAACAACAGATGCAAGGAAAACACAGTGTTCTCAGCAGGATCTGGCAGCATCCAGCTGTCTGGTTTCTGGATATAATGGCTGAAATTATTAGTATCACTGTCCACTGATAAATGGGTTTTTCACAGGACTTTCATGTTGGCTTCCTTCAGACATCGGAGCATCATCAGCGGTAACATGTGACATTTTTATGCTGGGTGTTATAATGCCCTTTTCACAAGATGTAAAATAAGTATTTGATGTCCCCAGAGTGTGTATGTGAAATTTTAGCTCAAAATACCACACAGATATTTTTAAATAGCATGTTAAAATTGTCACTTTTTGAGGGTGAGCAAAAACGCACCGGTTTTGTGTCTGTCCCTTTAAAAGCAAATGAGCTGCTGCTCCCGGCACAGAGGGCGGAGCTACGACAGCTTGTGTAATTTTACCTCACACAGACATGCACTGAAAATTTCACAAACTTTGAAAGTCAGACAAAGATGGAGAGACTCAAGAAGAAGTGACAATGTCGACAACATTTCTGAATGGTTAGTTGATGAATTTATGTAGCTTATGTAAAGTTATCTTCTAGTCATTGATTAGCATATTCTGTCATGAGAATCTATAAATCGCGTCCCCGGGGCGGGGTTTATGCAAATTTTAGGGTTGGTGATGTCACTAGGGTTGGAGGAATGTCGTGTAGTGCTTATACCAACCGTTTGTTTTAGTCCTTAAAAAGCAATTTCTTTTAAAAGAAAATATATATCTTTTCTTTGAACTTTGAGCTTTGGAACTTTGCAGATGTAACTTTGCAGATGTTTATACTCAAACAGCAACATTATACACTAACTAAAGTTAGAAAAGTGAAATCATAATCAACCACCCCTTTAAACAAAACAATATGCAACAGAATAATGTTTGGGTGAATATTGCACTGCATTGAGGAATCAGTGCCATTATATTTCACTTTGCAGCAATAAGAGAATTTCATTTAATATTTAGATTTAGATTAGCACCAAGCAAATGAACCATTTTTAAAATCACCTTTTATACCAATATGTGAAACCTACACAATGGAGCACTAAGTGACAGCTTTTATATTCTGATTTTATGTTACTGTAACACACTAATTATGTTAGTGCACACTTATCCCTGTCCAGTTTAAGGAAAGTGACAAACATTTTACATTACATCTACATATACTAAATCCATTTACACTTACATTAAATTTGTCCAAAGCACCTCAACTGAGGAACACAACAGCATAAGCAAACATGATATGAGATAAACACCAAATACAGGTGGATACGTGTCAAAGCAACCAAATTTCGGAAAGTTCCCCAGCTCAAATTTTGGATTTTGTTCTTTTTTTTTTTCTGAAGAAAGACAAACATTAATAGAGATGAAAACCAAAATATTAAATTCCATGGACGAATATTTTAAATTGTGAGTGACAATTTTCACCTAAGATTTGGAGCCAAATTACAGGTGGGCGAAAATGGCTTTAGAAAGATGGCAACATCATTATTATTTTTTTATACATAGATAGGTAGGCCTATCATTCAAATCAGTTTATTTAAGAAATCCTGGTTGCATAATATGCCAACAGTGACAGTTCAAAAATAGCCCTTTTCATGTTTTTTCACCCAAAGTTTGCATGACTGTAACTTAAGAAGTATTAAAGAGATCTTAACATCCTTTTCGGTTTTGGTTCTCAACAAACCTTTCTTTTGGTATCTTCATTATAAAGGCCCTATAGGGTTCATTCCGAGAGATATGGGAATCTCAATGTGGCTCCATGAGTAAATTGTTAAATTGTAACATAGTCAGTGGTAAAAACTGCAAAACAAAAACAAACAAATGCAAGTTTACATAAGCTGATACTTTTTTCTTTCGATGCACTGAAATTGCCAAGTTGAGGCACATTAACTTCCTTCCAGAGATTTGTAGAAGTACATTTCTGAAATACAAAAGTGAAAAAAGAACTGCACCAGCTAAATAGCCATGTTTTCTCTCATTCTTAAGTATATTATATAATAAGTAAAGTATATAACTATAAACAGTATTTTTTGAATGCACAAAATTGTATATGTTAAGGTTTAAGTGAGTAAATAGGCACATTTTCACTTTTAACATTATTTGCTCTTCAGACATTCCTCTTCCAATACAATAAGTATCAGCTGTTTGCAAAGTCACCCTTATTTGATTTTTCGACCATTGAAAATGTTTCAAAAGTTGAAACATTTTTGAGATCTTTAGGGCTTTAGGGAGTTACAGGCATGCCAACTTTGGGGGGAAAAAACACGGAAAGTGCATCTCTCCATTTTTGAACTGTCGCCATTGGTATATAATGCAACAGGGATACTAAAGACAATATAAATTACTAATAGACCTGCTTATCTGCAAACATAAAATAACAATGCTGCCATCAGCCACCTCTAATTTGGCTTGTTGACCCCCCTCTACAAAATAGTATATTACTAGTATAGGAAATATTCATCCATGGCATTTAATATGTTGGCTTTCATTACTATAGATGGTTTTCTTTCTTCAAAAATTTTCTTGACAGGGACCTCTTGTTGAGTTGACAGATTGACCCCGGTATGCACAATTAACATGGAAACAACCAGCATTTACAGTGACTCAAAATACTTTCAAAATGCAAGACACGACAAATTTCAAAACAAAACACTGGCCTAAACTAAAAGACATGAAACACTAAGCACCAATGGCCATTGTTAAACAAGGATAAATAGCTTCCTGATTACAATGCAGAACTTATGTCTTTTTTTCCTGGAGTTTGCATTAGTGCATGAAACTCTTTGCCTTTTTGTATTTATTTATTTATTTATTTATAATTGCAATAGAGAGTTGGGCCTGCCAGTATCTTCCAATATATAAATTGTGCATATAAACTTAACGCATATACATCTCAGAAAGAACATTATCCAGATCATAATTCACCTCAAAATCCCAACAGAAAAAGAAAATATTTTGGATAAGATTTTTAAGCCAATTATAGGACTTTCACTGTTACATTATTTTTATGAAAATCATGACATCAATAGACAGGCATTAGACAGAATCTGTGCCAGAGCACAAGAATGACAACATACATTCTGTATTATAACGGTTGATCCAGTTTAACCTTGTTGTACAAGCAATGGATATGAGCTGAAATGCACAATTACAGAACAAAGAGAGCTGACAGACTATATGTAGTGAGAGTATAACAATATGTGAGATGTCCAGAATATGCAATATTCATATTATACACATACATGAATTTACTTCTTTAAAAAAAAGAAAGAAAAAGATTTACCTGCTGTGCCTAGTCTCTGCTTGTTTTCCTTTGTTCCTGTCACTCTCTCTAATCACCACTCCTTCATCCTGTAACCTGCAGAGATGGATCCAAAGCCTGCTTTAGACCAGCGCTTGTATTCAATCCCCCCATCTGCAGCACAGCACACTGCCACCATGCACTAAACCGCTCTGCCACAATCGCTTTCCCTTCATAATATCCAATTAACCACATCAAGCTTAGGAGGAAAAAAGCCTACAGTGTTCACATTTGCGAACAAGGCAGATGTGTGTGTGGACCACAGGCGTCTTTATATGCACAAGACCCTGTGACTACTCTGTGGCACTTCAGAACATGGTACTGCTTTTTGACGTGGATATGCAGGATAATATAGAATCAACAGCAGTAATATCAGTTAATAACTTTCAAGACACACTTTAAAGGCACAGTTATCAATCTATGCAAATTAATAATACTCATGCATACTCATACATCGCTTAAGGAGATAAGCACTATCCAGATGTGTTTTAAAGATTCACTCATACTGGAACAAAAAACTGTAAATTAATTTTTTATCTTAAACTTGCAGTTCCTCTATACGGAAACTATAGATAATTATGATGTGTCTATGATAAAAAATTTTTTTGTTAAGTCCAAAAATATACAATATTCTTAATGTCATCACACACACACACACAATTTAGCGGTTGGACAATGAAACTGAAACACTGGCCAATAGTGTTGGAGGTTTCACATCTACAGTATATATGTGTGGCATAGTGGCCAATTTTCACAGCATTACAACAGTTAAGAGCAGAGTGTGAAGGTTGAATTGACAGAGCAATAGCTAAACACAATAGGAGACATTGTCAGAGTTCAAAAGAGGACAAACTGTTGGTGCGCGTCTCTCTGGCTCATCTGTGACCAGGACAGCATGTCTTTGTGGTGTATCGAGAGCTATGGTATACAGGGTAATGTCGGCATACTACCATTTAGGAAGAACCACATCCAACAGGAGTAATTGTTGACGCAAGAGGAAGCCGTCTGAAAGGGATGTCCGGGTACTAACTCGGATTGAATCCAAAAAACAAAATCAGCTGCCCAACTAAATTGCTGCTAAACTAAAATCCTCTCCTGTTTCCATCAAAACTGTTCATCTGGATCTCCATGGGGGTCGGGCTGCTATAGCTAAAACCTTTGGTCACTCGTGCCAGTGCAAAACGTCGGTTTCAATGGTGCCAGCAGTGCAAATCTTGGGCTGTGGACAGTGTGAAACGTATTGTTCTCTGATGAGTCCATCTTCAATGTCTTTAATCTGTGGGAGTTATGGTATGGAGAAGCCCCAAAGAGGCTTAACTCCCGGACTGTCCAGAGTGAAGCATGCCGGTGGATCAGTGATGGTTTGAGCTGCAATATCATGGCATTCCCTACTGTGCTTGAAGGGCACAGGACTACCAAACAATTCTGGAAGACTATGTGCACCTAATGGTTCAAACATTTTAACCTGAAGGGGGTGCCGTGGATCAGCATGATAATGCTCCAATATAAACAGCAAGACATGAGACTGAATGGTTTGATGAGCATGCAAGTGAAGTTAAGTAACCAGATTTAAATGTTTTTGAGCCACTTTGGGATATTTTGGAGGAGCAAGACAGGAAACGTTTTCCTCCACCATCAACACAAAGTGACCTGGCCATTGTTCAGGAAGAGGAATGGCTCAGAATCCCTCTGGCCACTGTGAAGGACTGTCATTCCCAAGACTAATTGATGCTGTATTGGCCACAAAAGGAGATCCTACACCATAATAACAAATTATTGTGGTCTAAAACTAGGCGTTTTCGTTTCATTGTCCAACCCCTGTATATAATTTATTTACATTTTATATAAATTATATTTATTTACATTTTATTTAATTATTTTTAAATTTATATACAACCCTTCAAAGGTTTGAGGTCAGTTAATTTTTTTAAAGAAATTCATATTTTTATTTAGCAAGGATGAATTAAATTGATCAAAAGTGACAGTAAAGATTTCCACTGTTCCACAAAAAAAAAAAAAAAATCTAATTTTTTTTATTATTTTTTTACTTTCCCGTAAAGAACTGAAAAAAATATAAAATAATAATAATAATATAATTTAGGTTTCCACTAAATTATTAGGCAGCACAAATGTTTTCAACATTGATAATAATAAGAAAGGTTTCTATTCTAAGGAATATATTAGGCTACATTTTAAAATATATTAAAACAAAACATTTGAACATTTGAAAATGTAATAATATTTTAAAACATAACTGTATTTTTGATTAAATAATTTCTGCCTTGGTGAGCATAAGATACCTCTTTCGGAAACAATACAAAAATCCAACCAATCCCAAACGTTTAAATTGTAGTGTATATTGTTTCCAGTACCCAAATTCCAATTAAAGAAAGTTTATTTTTCTGTCATAGATGGGTTATAGTTTCAGACATGCAATTACATTACATTTACAGGGGAGCTGAGTTATAAATCCAGACAAATATAAGTTAATTGTTGTACCATTGCTTCAGACTGTCCTTAACTGGAGAAACGAGGCTCAGCTTCTATCACACTCGAAGTCAGTTTTCATTATTAGTCATAAATGAGAGTGAATGCAGAGCTGCCATTCCAGTGCTCATAACCTCAGATGGCTGATTAAGACCTCGCTGACAACTGATGTGCTGCAGCTAGACGGAGCTAAACGCCCTGGGTGGTTTTTACACAGCAAATACACAAGCTTTCTGGGTTTTTTCCCTCCTAGTATGACCTTTCATATGGTTTCTTCCAGCCCTAAGGAAGACATATAGTATAAGACACTAAGATAGGCTTAAACCCATCTGCCAGTGGTCCTCTCACTTTAATTACACTGCTCTCCAGCCAATTGTATTAATTTCCAGAAAGTATAAATTTCCTTAATGTGAAACATCCCATAACCACAGAGACTGTGGAAGCTTAATGAACCTTTGGAATTACAACTGCTATGGCCATAGAGTTCCTCGGCCATGCTGATATTACACACAGGCTCCTGTCCCCTGTGAGACAGCTCAAGGAAAAGCAAAGCAGATGAAATGTTTTCATTATGCAAAAACGTCTCCTTGAGGCATAAATAGGTAGAAGGCATTATATCGTTATCTGCTAAAAAAATGAAGCAGTGAAGCCATTACGGTGCCGCCAGTGGAGCAACATTTTAATAAACTAATGTTCTCCCTTCTGCTTTTCATTGGATTTTAATGTCCACAAGTCACTACAATAATGAAATCTACCCCTGAAGTAACACAAATGCTGCCCCAAATAACAAAACAAGAAAAAAAATGGCATTACAGGGTCTGCATTCGAATCCATTTTTGGAAAGAAGTTAATGCCAGTTAATATTTAACAGGTGTAAACACTGCAATGCTGCAATATAATAACTAGACAATGGAAATTCATTAAATATCAGCTGTTAAAATGTTGTGTACTCTTCTAAAATGTCTTAACCTTCAATGGTATGATGTTGCCTCAGGGCAAAAAACAATTTTCTTCACTTTCCATCACAATTTATACAAGATAAAAATAAAATGGTTCATAAACTAATAAATAGTTTCTTTTGGTCACATTACAACCTGGCAGTGTTTTTAACACCTTTTTGTGGCAAGGGGAGCCTTTTATTCATGGCTTCATTTTAGCCACGAAAAAGAAAAAAGTTAGTAAGAAAATGAATGTGAAAAGAACAGTCAAATTATTTGTATGTTATGAGAATTTTCTTTTAACATTTTAACTCTCTCCCTACCATTGAGAGAAATTTCTGACTTACCGTGTTTTTACTGTTATACGGTTAGGGGCGCTATGACTCATCTTCTGAAAGAGGTCAGCATCTCCGGATCAAAACACAGGCGAAAAAGAAGCAGAAACAAGCTATAGCATATGTAAGCAGATAACCAAATGATCACTAAATTAGAAAATAAAGAGGCCATAGAAGTTGAATCCACTGAAAGCATTGGGGAAATCTTCTGCTCTAGTCATAACCTCTGATTCAGTCATTACAGCAGATCAATCTTTGACACAATTAAGTGTCAGAATCCAATAGAAAATGTTTCTAGATAGAGGAAATCAATCTTTGCGTAACTAACTGACACAGCTGACAGGTCATTTCCATCAAACACATTGTTAATAAAATGCTAAGTGAGAGGTGTGAATGATGTAACACGAAAAATATCCATTTTGGGGCCTCAGAAGTATCAGTTACCAAACATCTCCTCTCAGAGTTAACTGTCCCCTCATCGAACGACAGAGGGAGGTACAGAGAGAGAGACGCTTTGATGGGTTGTCATAGAACAATGTGTCAACTCCACGGCTGCTCTCCACTGATGCTAATTACAGGTGACAGGGCTAAGTACAAGGGTTTACACATGATAACGATGACTCTAGAGGAAGTTCTTCATGGTCTCCTTTACAGCCAGGCTGACAGCCGCCATTATGCATGCTGGGATTTTGTCGGGATTTACTGATGAAGCTGGCCACTCGATGAAAGAGAGGAGAAAAGGACATACTTACATTATTGCCTGAGCTGCGCAGACACTGTATAGAGCCTGTCAGCTCTTCAGGGTACTGAAAAAGAAAGCTTCATTTAATATCACGATGTTAATATTATCATTTAGATTGATGTGCAAATTAGATTAAAACATGTATTTCTTCATCACTGAGAATTGAACACGTGCGACAAAATACTGTATCATTGCCACCTGGATTTAAATATCACTATCCATCAAGTAAAAATCAGATTAGAGATCTCTTTGATATATAATTTGTGTCTTCCAAAACTGTGATTCAATTAACTAACAACACATCTACTATAATATAATCAAATATATTAGATTTATATATTGCTTGCAGCAATATTTGCTTGCATATTTTATCAAAATACACCACTGGATCCATGGAAAAATAATGAAACGACGCAAGTGCTTTGTTTGTGCAAAAACCTCCACATAATTTAACATTTTATTTACGAAATATTACTTTCCGACTTGCGTACACGCAACAACGACTGCTCTCGCGTCAACACAACACACACGCATCATGGTGGAGATTAATATTTTTGTAAAAAAATAGTAAATTGTGTTTTTTTGCACAAAGCACTTGCGTAGCTTCATAAAATTGAGGTTAAACCACTGGAGTCACATGGATTTCTTTTATGATGTCTCTACTATCTGTCTGGGGCTTGAAAGTGGTAGTTGCGTAAGCTGTCAATGAAGGGACAGAAAACTCTCAGATTTCATTAAATAGATCTTCATTTGTGTTCCAAAGATGAATGAAAGTTTTACGGGTTTGGGAACGACATGAGGGTGAGTAATTTTTGGGTGAACTAACCCTTTAATATCTCAACAGTTTCTTGTAATATGATTAAATAGACAGAAAAAAAAGAGACTTTTACTTTACTGTCCTGGTTCTCAGATGCGTCTGCGCTCAAAAGTCCACTCAAAATTCAGTCTGAGCTCAAACATATGCTGTTCAGATTACTTTTAATCACCTCTATTCACTGTAAAACAACTTTGATGTTTGTAATTTCAACTTAAATTACTTTAAACTGACTTTAAAAAATGAGTTGAATCAAAAAATAAAGTTTAAAATGTCATTGAAGTAATGCATGTTATCATACATCTGTTGTCATAACTTATTGATCGTGTCATTTTTTAGTGTTCTTAATGAGCGGATTCCCCCACTGTAACTTGATTGTGTCGAGGCTTCCCGTCTTGTCCGCTTTCATTTATTTTAGCTGTACAAAAACCGTCCGTTATGCTGCTTGATATTGCAAACTTTTACTCATCATATTCTTTCAATTTATGATTGTAATCATAAACACTGGTTTGTAGAGCAAATTATTTGACCTTTTACAGCATTTTTTTATTCTTCCTGTTGTTTCCCTATATCAGCAAATGAATCAGAAGTCTCCACACATTCACAGAAAATAGCTTACTTCCACATTGAAAAAGTGATTACTCTTGCTGTATGTCAACAATGCGTATTTTCATTCATCCTAAAGAATTTTAAGACATCTGAGACAAAGTTAATGCTCAGCAAATATCTCCATAAAGTTTCTATAGAAAGAACATTCTCTGAGCAGGAGTAAAACCTTCCCTAAATAAAAGTGCACTTTTAAATTAAAATTCTCTCTGTCCTGAGAGCAACCTATCAAATGTTTTTTTCCTCTGCGTTTTCAGTACAAATGACCAGACACACTTGTCTGAACTACTTCTAAACGTCCGTTGGTCATCTGATGTCAGACGTGGGTTATGCACCCAAGTTTTTCTCCCTGGTAACTGGAGCAGCGGTGACTGAAAAGGCTGATAAAGTACAGCTACAGCATGTAGACCTGTGTGTTGCCTTATGTTTGTTTGTGGCATGTTGCTTTTTTGTTTTATATTGTAGCTTAGCCCATGTGTGTGAACTATATTGCTCTGATACAGCATTATTTAGTTGTTTTATGCACATGAAAGTTAAAAAAAAGAGGCCTTTAAAGGGGAACATTAATTAGATTGTATCTCATTATGTTATCAATGTTTATACCAAACATAACACATAATCTAGCTTAACTTAACTCAGGCAGAGATAATGCAGAAATGGCACTCTTTGTAGCGCTATAATTAAAATTAGACAGCCAACAAATCCATTTATCTTTAATTGAATCTTAAGTGCACTGGTTCTTTCGCCTCTTGCCCCACTAGAAACGGCACAAGAAATTTGCGAAATTTCGGTTCTGTCACCAAAAGTGTCGAAAGCAGCAGCCGGTAACACAGGGAGTATTAGCATTTATAGGGTTTGCTCAACACCTGGCTCTAATAAGCAACTTATGCAGTTCCATTCTTTTTGTTTTTATTTGCGTATGATGGAGAAATTAGTTCCTGTCCATCAAACCCAATGGAGCTGTCACAACCAATGAAGTAGTCCATTTGTTAGTGGACATACTTGCACACTGCATTCTACAGCACTAGTAAAACAGGAGGGGGTGAGGTGGGCCATAAATCAATATACATTGGACACAGTCCACTTCCCACCTCAGGAGTTGACTAGAGCTGTATTTTGTGAAATCAACCGATGGGGAAAAAAAGGCACAACAACCCCAAATGAGTTGCTGGATGTGTTTCAGCATGAGAAGGTCCATCATGTGTGATTACACTCAAATGATTGACAGGGCCTGGATCAGATTTAAAATGGAAACAAATATACTGTAGATAGTTAATGTGATTGAGAGGTGACTAATATGTTCATAGTAGCTCAGCCCTTCATTGATTCGGTCTGACTTAGCTGCTAATGATTGAAAAGTCTTCCCGGGAGAGATCACCTTTGACAGTCAGATCACCAGGAAAAAGCTGTCCCGTCATTTCCTCTTTTCAGCATCTTCCCCAGCCAGTCTCACTCTCTTTTACTGTTACTCTCTCAGTAATGCCTCCTTTACCTCTGAAATGCTGACTTAGACTAAGGTGAAAAATATAGAGCCATATTTCACCTCATTGAGTATCTTTTTCCCCCAGTCAAAAGACATCTAATTGCTAATCTATAATCCCTTTAATATGCTCTTGCCTTTTTTCGATTGATCCTCTGCCAGGCGGAACAGCATGGCTGGGGGCTACATTAATCTTATTAAGGGTGGGTTTAGGATGGTGCTGCAAATCCAAACAGTGCTTTTACCCACACTATACCGCACGCCCCCCTCACTCTTTCTTTCTTTACCTCTCCTCGATACATCTCAATGCCAGACTCACCTTGCTTTGATTATCAGTGACAAACTTGACAAGCCCAGGTACAAAAGGGCTTTGTTGAGTGATGTTTTTTCATTAATATTTATGTTTACTTACGGTGAGGGTGAATGATGATAACTAGCCGGTATATTTCTCTCTCTCTATCACACACACACAGAGTAATATATCATCATATTCTTTCTAAATAATTCAGACGGCCCTGCTCACTTAACTGTAATGTTGCGCTATAGCCTACTTTCTAAGATGGACATAGAGGTCAAGTAACATTTTAGGTTATATTATTAAGGTGTATTCTTGGTTGTAAAGGTGTTTATTTGAGAATATAGAGATTTCTGCAGAAACTGTAGCTTTCCAGACTATGAGATTTTGACATTTTGACAAATAGCAGCATTTAATTAAATAGTAGAAGAATAAAAAGTGAAGCTGAATGTCCAATTCAGTGTCAAAAACTTGTAGGAAAAAATGGCTTGTTACTGGAAAAACTATAACTTTTTTTATTTTTATAGATAGCTACTCTTACTGCTCTGCTACTATATCATGCTCAAGTCCATAACATAATAAATGTGACATTTAATATAGCAAACAATGTGTGACCTTACATGCATTTCACACATGAAATGTATTATTGTATGATTCTATTGTGTGGACCTAAATTAATGAACTTGCATTATCAGTCTACCAGTGTAAATAAAGGTCATTTACTGTACATGATATTTTAAATTATATTACCTGATTTGTCTTCAAAGATGTGCTACTCGATTCCCATAACCTTGTTTAATACAGAGAGAGGTCAAAAATGTGAAATCTCCACAATTTCCTTTTTCGATCAGACTGTAGTTTAGAGTGAAGTGGTCTTTTCCCCTATGGACCCCTTCATTAACTCTAATCCAGAGAACGAGCTGAGAAAAAGACAAATGCAGCCATGTGGAAAACAGGCATTGTTAATTTCTACATAAGGGATCAGCAATCCGTGAAAACAATGTTCATGCACTTTTCAAGAACTGAATTTCTCCCCTCAGTAAGGATTTGTTTTACAGTAAGTTGTTGATGTGTGTAGACTGGTAAAAAATTTTGACGGGAAAAAATGTCTGAGTTTCTTTGGAAAAGCTTTGTCTAACTTTACCTGGTCAATCACTAAAGGTGCTTTAAGTGACTTAAACCAAACTTCCACTAGACTATTATGGTGCATTCAAGTCCTCCTAAAAAGTTACTTTGTATTTTTTACAAACCCAAATGCATCTGTACTTAAAAATATGAAAAAAATCGATTTATTACCATTCACTACTGGTCAATTTATGAGTAAAATAAAGCCTGTGGTAAACACAACTTGACTAATACTTTGGCGTTTTGTTCTTCAATGTAAATGTTCAATGTTTGTGTACAAACAACCACAACGAAAACACAAATTTTGAAGCAGTTATGTTCATATTTGAAAACGTAAATAATGGATGTTTGAAATAAGACAGTTTAGGGTGTGAGTGTGTACAGTGTACGATGTAGAACAAAACATCAACGTATTGTCAGGTTATGTTTACCACAGGCTTTGTTTTACTCATAAATTGGAAAACCCATCATAAAACCCCATAGTAAAATCTTGAAGGAACCAGTGGCGAATTAGACTTTCGGGTTCTGGGGGGTATTCCAGAAAGCAGGTTATGTGACATACCCGGGTAAGTTTAAGGGTAAGTTAGTGGATAACCTCAACTTTCGGTTCCAAAAACAGAGGTAACTTTCTGGGTATGTATGTAACCATAGGAACTTACTCTCTGAAGATAACCTGCTCGGTAGCAAGTTATGTTCCAGGGTTAGTTTGTTTCAGAGAGGTGACGGAGCATGGCGTGCCCTTTTGAAGACGATCCAGTGGATGTGGAAGCACAGATAATACGAAATCTTTTCCGCCGTGAGGGTGATACGACCACGTATCGATGTGTTTTCGTATCCAAATGAATATTTACCGTTTTTCAAAAGAATCGTTAATTTATTAAACAAAGATAATGGAGTTAAATATTTAACTCCATTTATTTAACTTTTTTTGCGACGGGGAGTTTTTTGTATACAATAGGCGATGCAGAGCATGTGGGAAAGGCAACTGTGTGTAGGGCTGTTCGTACAGTATGCATTGCACTCAAACGGTTCCTACACACTTTTGTGCAGTTCCCTGGCCATAAACCACTGAGGGTCATTAAAGAGGAATTCCACAGAGTGGCGGGTTTGTCCATTCTATGATATTCTATGAAAGACCATTTTAGTTACATAGCACTACTTAATCTATTCATACTGTATACAGTCACAATAATTTTAAATGTTTCTAATTATATAACTTTCAATTTCAGGGTTCCCAAATGTGATTGGGTGCATTGATGGAACCCACATTCCCATTAAAGCTCCTTCAGTCAATGAAGGAGACTAGGTAATAGGAAGTCAATCCATAGCATCAATGTGCAGGTGACAATAGATTTTTTGGGTGCTAAATGTTTGGGTGTTTAAACCATTAAATCACCCTCATTACTGGTCCCCACTAACTAGATAATATGTGATGCAACCCCTAATGTTGAAGCCAAATGGCCAGGGTCTGTACATGATGCCAGAATGTTTAGGGAGTCATCATTGTGCCACAAATTTCAACAGGGTATGTTTTGCCTTACACAATGTTTTTTTTTTAATGCAATTATACACTTTAACTACCTTTATAGGACACTTCAATGGTTACTTGCTGGGGGACAGAGGGTACCCTTGTCTGCCCTATATGATGACACCCTACCCTGAACCTGAGCCTGGACCACAGGCACAATTCAACCTGGCCCACAGCAGAACACAGGTCAAGGTGGAAATGACCATAGGCATCCTGAAGGCAAGGTTTCAGTGCCTGCGTGGGCTCAGGGTCAACCCAGAAAGGTCATGTGACATCACAGCTGCTTGTGTTGTTCTTCACAACATTGCCACACTGAGAGGTGAGAGGGCCCCCCCTTCTCTTGATGAAGATGGCCAAGAGGAACCCCCAGTGAACCCAGTAGACCAAAGAGATGCAGGGTGGTACGAGACATGATTTGCCAAAATCACTTTAATTAAAACCAGTTAACAGTCAAGTGTTGTTCATTGTTTCTTTATTTCCTGTAACAAAATACATTTGTATTTATTTCTTTAGATTTCATTCAACAACAAATGACAGATTAATGTTTACATACTGTTTCCCACCTTAAGCTGGTGCTCCAGCGATTCAAGTCTGGCCTTTTTTAGGTTAAGCCTTTTCTCCTCCATTTGAAGCTGTATATGGTCCATCTCCATGTCACTTTTTCTGATTTGCTTTTGAAGGTGGACCTTATACAGCTCTTTGGCAGGCAACTAGAAAGACAGAATAATTAAACATGACTGAAAGTCTGTAATACAAACACAGACCAAATATTTAACCCTCTGATGGTCTTTATTTATGTCTACACTTGAGGTTTTTGGGGTCTCTAGAGACCCCAGACAATAACATTTAATTTTGTAACAAGATAATAGTTTTTTTTTTTACAAATGTAATTTTATTCTGTTTGTTAATGTTTTTACTCAACATTTGTGCAGTTTTTGGAGAATTTATGATATTTTTTAAATTTCTATAAATAAATAAATAAATAAATATTTAAATAGCCTTTTTACAAAAAAACAGCATTTGATGTAAAATTCACTTTATAAAAGACCCAGATTTCTAACTTTCATTCATGGGGATAACATGGATAATTTTAAATGGTTTAATGTAAAATTTTTGCCCATTTTTTGGAAAATGCAGTTTTAAAATAAAAAATAATAATTTTAACCACTATATGGCTATAGAGCTCCAGTATATGCTATTTGCTATTAGACTACCTGAAATATATCTTTTCACAAGTTGGATTCAGTTGGATTCATATCTAAATATTATAAAATCACAATTATAACAAAAATAAAATATTTTTGTCAAAGTTTAGCATTTTTTTGTACCAAAAAAACCCAGTTTTTCAATAATGTTACATTATGATTAGAACCAAACCTGAACAAAATGTTACAAAGAGAAATGTTGGAGTCTTAAGATTTTATCATTTATTATTCTCATTTTTAATCTAATTCTAGATTCTAGACACACACACAATTGTGTGTGTGTGTGTGTGTGTGTGTGTGTGTGTGTGTGTGTGTGTCTAAGAGATAAAGAGAGAGAGAGAGTGTGTGAGTACACATTGTCGATGTGCCAGTGTCACCACACCACTTTATATTTGTAGTGGTTCTGCATTTTGGATGATTTTATTTGACAAATTATAGCCTTACAAATGTTCCTGTGTGTGTGTATGCGTGTATGTGTGTGTGTGTGTTTACATTTTCAATGTGTCAGTGTCACCAATTTATTTTTGTGGTGGTACTGCATTTTGGATAATTTTATTTGACAAATTATAGCCTTACAAATGTTCCTGTGTGTGTGTGTGTGTGTGTGTGTGTGTGTGTGTGTGTGTGAGAGAGAGAGAGAGTGTGTGAGTACACATTGTCGGTGTCAGTGTCACCACTTTATATTTGTGTTGGTTCTGCATTTTGGATGATTTTATTTGACAAATTATAGCCTTACAAATGTGTGTGTGTGTGTGTGTGTGTGTGTGTGTGTGCACATTTTCAATGTGTCAGTGTCACCAATTTATTTTTGTGGTGGTACTGCATTTTGGATGATTTTATTTTACAAATGATAAGAGAACAGTTTTTATAGTCTCAAAAATGTATTCCTCTATATGTGTGTGTGTGTGTGTGTGTGTGTGTGTGTGTGTGTGTGTACACGCGTGTTGTGAGCAATATAATTTAGCATTGTGGATGTTTTTTGCATTGGTGGAAGTGTGCCACTTAATTTGTGCCATTTCTGTCGATGTGTTCTGCGTTGTTTCTGATTTTGATGATGAATTGTGTCTATTTTGATTGCGGGGTCTCCAGAGACCCCGAAGACCACGAGTGTCACAATTTTTGTCACGCCAACATAAAAACAGATATCATTCCAATTTAATTTTTTTTTTGTAGATCTAGAAAGTGTTGAGAGCCGTAGAAGGTTTCATACCATTTGGACAAAGGGAACATTTTTTTTAATTTGAGTAAAAGTCATTTGGGGTCCCAAAAGACCCCATAAACCATCAGAGGGTTAAATGAGGAAGGAACATTTCTTACACTGCTAAGATTCTGTGTGGAAGTAGATGGACCCTCATCTGTATTAAAATCTCCTGCCATATTCTGTAAAATGACAATGACGATTTATTTATTCTCTTATGTAAAAAAGGGGGAATGCATTCTATGTATCATACCTCTATCCCCACATTTTCTGTTTCTGTCACAGCAGAAGTGGTCTCTTCATCGTCAGCCTACAGTGAAAATAAGGAATGCTTGGTCTAGCAAACAGAAACCTAAAGACAATACAACTGTGACAGAGTGTGGTGTTGCAGGAGGATCCAATAATACAATGTGGTCATCAGCAACTGCAAGATAATTAAACCAATAACATAATCATGCATATTCAATACTCAATGTATATTCTTAAACAAATACAACTAATAAAGAAGGACATTAGGAACATCTAAGAGTACTAGTAATACGATTACAGTACACAGCATATGCAGTCAAAGCAGCATGCATACTGCACAAGTGAATCAATGACTGTAAAATGCATTCAAAATGCCTATTTAAAATGGTGACAATGTTGATGATTTTCTTTATTAAAACACTGACAAAAACAGTGAAAACATCAATAAATCATAAGTATTAATATGGTACACCTACATTTTACTAAGCCACTTGTCTTGGTAGCTGAGTCCGATGAACTGCCCCTGGAATCCCATCGACCACAGGTCGCCCTTTATTAAGGGACAGTGCCAGCTCCTGGGCAGCTGGGGTGAGGGAAGGTGGAGGTGGACCCCCACCTGTTTTACGGGCCTCAGCCTTCTTTCTATTGGCTACATAGAAAACTAAATTAGGCTACATTAAATACTAAATTACATTGCTGGAGAATGTTTTTGTGTTTCATTTTGACTTAGCTCACACTTCTTCTGGCTCCAGAAGGATTACACCTGATAAAACAAGAAGCCAACATACTAGCCAATTATGTGCATTACTACTGTAATATTAAGAAATGTATGGAGGCCAACAAGTAAATACTTGTCTATTTTTACTACATGCCCCAAAGAATTTTTGCGTCACAATGAAAGGGGGAAATAGCCCATTTATAATTTTATAAACTCACGCATTTACTCAGTCCGTTATTTTTTGCCAAACCAAGTCTCTTTCTTTTGCTGATGCAGCAGTATTGCTTTTTTTTTTTTTTTTATAATGGGCTTATAGTCTTAATAAGCAAGCATTAAAACCTCCAACTCAGTTTCACCGAAATATGTAGCTCGCTTTTTTTCTCCCTGGGTTTCCATGGTGACTCCTGAAATCGGTGATCCATTGAAAATGTCTTTATGTACTCGCGGTGTGCGCGCATTAACTCTGGGTTACCAATAGGAGGTTGATTAAACTAACTCTTCTCAGGTGTTTTGGAACCGACATACTCATGGTATGCGGGTTTGGGGTAAATCAACCCAGAGGTTATGATTTACCAAATGGTAAGTTAACCAAGCTTTCTGGAATACCCCCCTGATGTCATACCTCCACGCAGGTATACTGTATGATGTCACTTTGTAGGCCAACCAGAAGTTAGCATCGCACTGGTTCCCTCAACAAAAACCCAATAGACCTTATGTAGCCCCGCCCCTTTTCAGCGCTGCAGTTGTTGTCTTTTGGTTTGTATTTCCACAGCGATCTTAAGAATTTATAAATGAACCGCTCGTTTTCAAATCTTCCCAGTCTACTGACATGTGCTTTAAACATTACAAAGCACATTATAACTTTCGCTAACTCTACAATAAGTAAATCCACTTCACCAGCTAATTAGCCTACTCTTCTACAGCGTCACAATGCCATAGAAATATACAGAGCTACCGCTAAAACGGAAGTTCAAAGACAATATTGTAAAGATGGCTGCGCACTTGTTTTTCTGCCGCATAAGGTCTATAGGTTTATATTTTTCCTTAGGGTTTTGGATTATCGCAAAAAAACAAGCTCTGTGATCAACAAAAGTTTGATGCTTACACATTTTGTCCATCAAGATAATTTTCACAGATGAACACAACTTTTATGGATTGTGAAGCCTAAATGCAGTCACCAGAAGTAAAAAGCTAAAGGTAGGCTATAAACGAACTACACCACGATCCCGAGTGCCGCGAGATGTTTCAAAAGTGGTGGGGACAATATCGACCTTAGCAAAAAGTTGCGGGGACATGTACGAATTACGCCTATGAAAAGCGGACTTACCTGTTCGGCGTGATGACGTTTAAATTCCCCCGACATCCTATGTAGTTCCATTCAACTGTCTAGTCCCATTTAGCCACTTGTTACCAACCGCCTCTTTCAAGACACTTAACAGCTTAAAAAAAAATCACAAGTGGGGTAATACTGATGTATTTTATAAAACATGTGGAATTAAACTTGAAAGTGTCTTGAGCTTGTGTTGACCACATACCTTATTTTAGCCATTAAAAAAAAAACATTGACTTAGGAACCGGAACTGCTAAAATGCTAACTAATTTCTGGGTTTTGGCCTACAAAGTGACGTCATACCTGCGCCACTCTTTTTCTGTGATGTTTCAAATCGATATGTCCCTTTCAAAGTCACAACAACTTGGCAATTGGTATCATCTATCTAAAATTCAGAGTTTCCCATTTGTAAATACTACTTCGCTTGGTCATTGTTCTTGGAGCTCAAAATTATGATTATTAAAACTCCACTTGAGTGGCAAAAAATCGATAGGCTACCTGTTTCTTTGTAGATCTCTTCTCCATCCAGCGATGAAAAACTTGACCGTCTCGCAATTTCATCTTTCTTCTTTTTGGATCTGTCGCGTGCTGTTTGAACACTTCACGCTCTCAGAACTAGTAAAACTGCGTTCAGCTTCTGGCACGCTTTCAGAGTGCGGTTGCCCATATGCGCCTTTATTAAATCTTAAAGTGAACTCATATTTTGTTCAATTTATAAAAAAAATAAAAAAAAGTCTAAAATGTGACCAAAAACAGTGGTGATGTGGAAAATCTGCAGTACATTCACAATTAAATGTTTTAGTCCTATTCCATAACAATTAAAATGTTTACATTTTAATTACATTTATTTAGAGGCTAAATAATAATCCATGTATTAATTTGCGCATTTACTGTAAATATCAAAGATAAAAGTAGGCCTAAAGCTAAATCATAAGAGTAGTTTCATTGTGAATAAAAAAGAGCAACTGATTTTGTGTTGAAGTTTTATTCACAAATGAGAAGTCCACACGTACCAGATGTGGGCCGGATCTGGGCCGACACTATGTTGCTGTCTGGGTTCTGACCTCCAAAATTGTATCATTTCATTCCATTAAAAGTATTTTATTCTGTCTTTCTGGAACTAAGTGCCCAGTAGGTGATGTGTAAATGGACCTGGATGTGGACATATAGACGTCATAAATACGTCATAAGTAGCATGAAGTGCAGAACAACTTGTTTATGAAGCCAAATTTTATTTTATTGTTTGTTTGGGGAAGAAGTTTTCTGAAATGTAGGGCATGTTCTAACAGCACAAGGCAATTTGTGCAGGTGAAATGTTTAAAAATAGAAAGATCTAATAAGATTCCACAAGGAAGCAAATTGCAAGCTAATTCAAACCCCATGGTGCACATGGCCCTGTGATATTGTCTGGTAATTAATGATCACTTTTATAGTTGTAGTAGTACAATGTCCAGAGAAGCAGAAGGTGACTGAAACAAAGCTGGAAATATCAGTGGTGTTTGAAAATGTTGTATTGTGTCTCAGATGACACCTTCATGCATAATGCCTAATGTGGCGTGCTAACCTTCTGGCTGCTGGAGAGGGAGATGAATCCAGACAGCATGCAGAAATGGTAATGGAGGTGCTTTAGCAAAGGTTACCATCTCTCCACAGACCCAGCCCGGGCCGCTCCCTCACCTTCTTGCGCAAAAATCAAAGGAAATGTTACATCTGAATAAGCTGTAAATGCACAGAAAGTTCACATGGATGACCCGCAGTGCTGCAATGAAAGCCGGGGATGCATTTTGGTAGAGAACCCTGAATGTGTTTTCAGCCATAAAATGTGTTCTGATTCGTCATTAGGAGTGTGGAGACTCATAAATTGTGCTCAAAAATGTTTTATCTTTAAAAGCTAGTAGACTATTTTTTTTTTTTTTTTATGTAAGACATTCTTCTATCCTAATAGCCCATTTTTCATGTTCTTTCCGAACATTTAATAAACAAAAAATTCCAGCGCTGTCCTGAAATGCCCCCCTCCAGCCATTTAGAAGTGTGAGGTGGAAATGTGCCCACCGCTGTAGCAAACTTTCAGGAAATGATGAGTAACACTTTTAAGGAGGAGAAGTAATGGCGCGCTCGCACTCACAGTAGATTCAGGAGTGATTAATGAAAACAAATTTTTCATGGCAATTAAAATGATTAAAGCCGGAGGGCCTTTTTGCTGTTAGCCTGAATTGCTCTAGGAACAAGGCGGCAACAAAGCTACGAACCAAAATTGCATTAGTAGTGGAGGAGAACTGTATTAAAATGCAAATGTACAGCTGTTAATAGTTCTTCAAAAACCAATAATCCCCCACAGTCAGTCATGTGTCAGAATGGTTAATGGAAAAATATCCCAGAGGCACACAGGGTCCTTTTCCATTCCGCTTCTGATTAAAACAGAAATTCTGCAGAGGCAAAAGCAGAGCTCGGAGTGGGATGGGATTGGCTGGGATGGCTTAATGTTGGGCAGGAGACCAAAACCCATTGTTGGGAATTTCCCTGACTTTAAGGCACGCTTTGTCCCCCCTGGGACGGCTGTGAAGTGCTAAGCAGGGGAAGAAAGCTGCTAAATCTGATCTGGAGGTATTAAACCTATTTATCATGAAGTTGTTTAGCGTATAATCTGTATTGAGCAACATCTGAGTTAAATACACATGATAGTCAGGCCCCTCCATGCGGCGGAAACGGGCTCAGCCAAAGGAAGGGGCGGGTGCGGCTGTGGGCGTCATAATTGAATAAATACTGCGTTTGGTTATTCTGTCACTTAATTATGATTCTGCTGCAGGTTGTGTTATAGAGATCGAAGTGTTCTGACCCACCAGAGGGAGAAATGCTGTTCTGTCTCTCATTCCTGTGCATGCAGGAGGGGGGCTACCAATGGACCAAACAAGTTGATTAATAACATTATCAATTATTAGGTTTTGAGAAACCAGCCAAACATATAATGATCTCTCTCTCTCTCTCTCTCTCTCTATATATATATATATATAGATATATATATATATATGTGTGTGTGTGTGTGAGAGAGAGAGAGATTTGACTGAATAAGTGAATGTATGTATATTAGATATATAAGTCTAGTGGTTTTCATTCACAGCAAAACAACTTATAAGGCCGGTAAAAAATCATAAAGCAGTATAAAAATACCATAAATATATTTGATGCACTGCAATACTGCTTTAATGCTTAACTTTGTATATTAAACAACATACAGCAAAGTCAAAGATAAGGAAGGAAGGAAGTAGACAGACAGAGTCTATAGATAGATAGATAGATAGATACAGTAGATGCCCTAACAGTGCAAAACCTCATCTTTTAGGATAATTAGAAAGAGTAAATTTAAGGCAAACTTCAGACAGCTCCAAAATGAGCCTGTCTGTAAAACCCCTGTAGACAGGCGATGAAGACATAAACCTAGCGCCCTCTTTAATTACTGATAAGTTGTGAGCCAGCTAAACTCAGTGGATTGTTCCCGCCGGAGGCCCTAATCACTTTACAGCGGACCGCTGATCCTAACTGCTGCAATGGAGTGTTTTGTGGCAGTCCCTGCTCCTGAAACTCACACTTATCGGTCTGCAGCTCTCACCATCTCCACTTCCTGCCACTGAGATATATTGGATCTGCAAATGAAAGATCTCCCTTCTCAGTAGACTATACCAAACCGTGTGGCAACAAGGGTATAAAGTTCTTCTTTTGAGCTTGACTATTTCACAGTCATAACTTAAATTTCATTAGCGTACTGTTTTCACCGAAAAAAAAAGACCCCTTAAACTGCATATTACTTCTGACCAAGTTTTAGGACTAGTTTTTCATGAAATTGTATGTACATTCAGTAATGGGGAACTTTTAAGGCAAGCATATAGAAAAAGAAAAAAACAACATGATTTTCATAGAACATTCTGAGTAACACACAATAACAAAGACTTCACCTGATAAAACTTTCAGTATTTTATTCATTTGTACATCTCCATCCCCTTGTTCCCCCTGAAAGTAAACATGATCATACAGATGATAAGTACTTCTAATATATATTTTTGACAGTTTTACAGCCCCTGTACAAGAGCATGGATTTCATGGAGTTCACATCTACATCAGCAACATCAGTTTCTTTGTCCGAGGAACCGAGAACAAGCATATATGGAATGGGGTGCTGAGAGAGAGAGAGAGAGAGAGAGAGAGAGAAGGGAGGGGGGGGCTTTGGGTTAACAGACAATGAATGAAGGCATATACAGAAGCAGCTCCATCAGGATCAACTATGTACAATACAAACCAATCATACAAATTAGGCTCTAGGATATAGAATTCATTACATTACAGTGTATTATAAGTGACAATGAGCAAGCCCTCCAACCATTCCTGGATCTTATTAAACTACAGGAGACAGCTTGGGCTGAACAATCCGCAATTTATACAGTACAGCTTCTTTGTAATAGGTAGAAAACATGCCTGTAGTTAAGGCCTGTTCATAACCAGCAGAACAAAGCCATTCTCCTCATCTTTGGGCCTTTGGGCTGGGAGGAATTACTCAAGAACGTATAGGGACTCCAGGGGTGTTCAAAAGTTTGCAGGTGGAGGGAACATTGAGATTCTGGTCACGAATAATTCTCCAGTGACATCGCTTCTGAGGCGAACTACCATCTAAAAATAAAAGTCCTACTGTATCTACACCCTCGTGGCCTCTTGGCAGTTCTAAGAAACATATATGTACTTGTACAAATTAACTAATTAAACAAATATTCTGAGAAACCAAACACTTACACATTTCTAAATTAAAACGGAACATTACAGGACAGAATCATGAGTTTACATGGTCATACAAGCAACACCCCAGTGGTCAAATAATATCCTAATAACATTAAAAGATATAAACAATAAATTAATAATAATAAGTGCAGTAACTTAAAGGATACCAATTGATCAAACAAAAGCACTCAAATGAAAGTGCAAACAGCCAAATTCTTCTCTTGTCAAGTTGTTTTAATAGATCCGGGCCATGAAAGCATGGTATGGACGGTGAGGGGAACATGTATTTGTTGTGGATGGGGAGAGAGCTCCATCCTTTGCCTCTCGTTGTCCTTCATGTAGGTGATGTCAGCAGCTACCTTCAGCCAGAGGGGAAGTAAGGAGTATCACTATGGTAGTTATAATCTGGGCAGACTTTCTGCACTAGCTTGTAGTCGGTGCTGTAGAAGGAGATGTAAATGCAAATGACTTTGAAGGGCTTTGAGCAGAGCCAGGACACGTGGCTTTGCGTCTGCTCCTGGTAACATGTCTTGGACGGGTCGAAGTTGCAGAGCGTGTTTTTGGAGCCCCTCTCCACCTTCTCGTACTCGATGCGGCAGTTGAAGGACTTGGAATCCTTGGCGTCGATGACCGACTGCTGGGCCGACAAGTCAAACTCGACGATTTTGGTGGGCGGGACCAGGCTGACGGACACATTGCCCTGGCCTGTGGAGTTATGGCGGAAGTAGACGCTGAAGGTGCCGTTGCCGTGATCGACGATCTTGCCTGTGATCAAGAGGTTGAGCTTGACCGTTTTGATGTTAGAGTGGAAATCTCCCCAGCCGAACATTTTCTTGAACTTGCCCGTCTTTACCATCGGCCGCCGTTTGGCTCGAGGCCTAGAGTCCTGCAGGTCCGTGGTATTCCTCAGCCAGTCCCACAGGTCCTGCTCTGAGTAAGGCTCTGGAGTGTCATAGTGCAGGTCCAGGGCTGTTGCGTTTTCCTTCCCATGGAGAGTCTGTGATAGAAGTCGACTGATGGACAAGTCCTTACTGCTTTCTGTCCATATATGCTTTAGTGTCGACTTGGGGCTCCCTGATTTGAGCAGCTCCGACTTCCCCGGGATAGAACCGTGGGCAGTTGAAACCTAAGAAAGCAAGATGGAGAGGACATTATTGAGCCGTCTTAACCTTAAAGAGCTACAGAAGACGTATAATGCAAAGCAAGTGAGCATTTCATCCCGTGCCGCTTGACAGGAAAAAGGATTTAAGTGGATATTACTCTTGATTCGGGAGATATTGACCCCCTCACCCCCCCACAATCATGTAGTCTCCTACTCAACAGACAGATCAAATGGATTAGGATGAGGGGGGAAAAAAGATAATCGATCAAGCCCGCAAGCTTCAATTTGCAACGTTGTTAGCTGACAGGAGCCATCAGGGAATTAGAACGAAGCGAGGCGAATGAGAAAAAAAGAATACAGCGATCAAACTCGTCACGTTGTGCGGTTGGGGAGGGCATCTCCGCCAGCCCTCCCTGATAATACCGGTGACTATTCTTTGAGTAAAGAGCAGACTATTAACCAGCCATTGCTCCTTGAATTGATGATTGATGAACCACTGGGTTCTCTCCATTTAGTGCAGATGAGTGGAATTAGGTCCACACAGGGCCTGGCGGAGCGCCGTGACATTGATTGCCTGATTTCTACTGTAAGACCTGACAGCAGATCCGTCTTGCGGTGGTTTTTGCATCTCGAGGGCTACCCCTGGGATCGATAGTTAGAAAATAAGGTCTCGCTACCAATCTGCCCGACCCTTCGGACAGAATTGCCTCACAGCACATGCAAAGCGTGAGGGCGATGCAGGTCCATTTTAAACACAGCGCTGGGTGGGAGCGAGGCCACGTGGCTCACTTAAGGATTTCACATTGCGAACCTGAAAGGTAATCAATATGTGTCTTGAAGGGTGGTTCAAAATGCAAATTAAGAGAAGTTTAACTTAAAAACTTGGGAATTTGCTTGATAGTGGTCTGCTCATGCTCAGTACTCACATAAAATGTTTTATTTATTTATTTATAAATGAATGAAAGCACACAACTCAACATTCACCTGACAAGCATCCACACTAGTGATGAAGAGCCTTTGGAGGAGAGTTCAGATATGAAATTAAGGAACATTACTCTTCCTCATATATGGAATAAGAGGCCTCGCCCTGTGCTAAATGAGAGTAATATGTTTTACACTCTGGGTGCATGATTAAAGACAGAGTTATTATTTATTAATGGTTGATTGCTAAAGGGGCAATCCAAACATTCCAAGGCTGAACAAGTTTCAAGGAGCTATTTGTGTGAAGTTCAGTGCAGCCTGACCGACTGGGAGGGCACTTGCATTAATAAATGGATCTTTATAGAGCTTGTTTTAACAAAATGTTGAGGGGAAAAACTTGTATTCATGTTTATGTATTCATCATCCAATGCATTATAAGCTATGTAACATACAGACAGGATACAGTCAGCTAGTTAAAAAAAATACAAAAAAATTATAATAATAAAAATTATTATCTACTTAATTGGTTTTCAAATGTAATTCTTTAGATTTTTTTTATCAGTTTTCTGTACTTTATTTTCTTACTCTTTTATATTTATTTCTCATTTTTATTCTTTATTTTTACTGTTAATACTATTCTGTGACACTCATTCAGTATGTTTTTTGCAAAGTTTTACATACTGCGCCTTAACAGAGACATCACAATGTCTTGTACCACCCTGAAGGGATTTATTTGTGATAATGACTGATTAACCTGCTTATTACAAAGCTCTTACATTCATTTTAATACAAAAAGCCAGTTAAATATAATTTTTTTATGAACACTTTTTGTTATTCTGGTTGAAACTAAATATAGTCTAAATATATATATAAAAAATTACATGTGATGTGATCTGGGAAAACCCTTTTTACCTATTACAGGTTTTGATATCATATGGAAGCTGGTATCAAGCCCTTTCCAAATCTGTTTTTATTTTTATCATAGCTTGTTGGTAGCAAAAGTTATGTTTATCTGAAGTCGGTCGATCGTTATGATTTTCTGTCACCGTCGGGACGCTTCTTGTCCTCCATCTCGCGATTGTTATAAAACTGCGTGACGTTATAGTTTAAACAGGATTGGCGCGAAATGCGCACTAATACACATTCACTGTACATGTTATGTAGTTTATTTTATAGGTAAACTATCTTTGTAGTGTTAAAAGACGGACAGGTTTATGGGATATACGGCGATTGTTTTGTTTTTTCACCTCTGCCGGGCGTTAGAGAAAATGGTCGCATAGAATGCATTAGAGAAAGAGAGTATTTTAAGCTTGACACTATAAATCGCTGTTTTTCTGCACTAAACAATGGAATTTTGCCAAGATATTTTCAGAGATAAGAGAAAAGATGTTATAGAATAATAATTTAATGAAAAAAAAATTGACAAAAAAACTGACATTCAAACTATTTTGGAATTTACTTAAAACGGCCCAGCGCGACATCCGACGGGTTTTCCCAGATCGCATCACATATTGTTTTGGAAGTCTCAGGACCAAAACATTTTTCATCCAATCATTACATTCGGTCCGAATGCAATGATTGGATGTCCAACCTGCCTGTCAGCGTATGTATTTCCATACCACCGCGCACCCTGCTCATGCAGACATCATATGTCATCAGCGCATTCAATAAGGCTATGGAGATTTGTAGACAGTTACTGAGCGCCGCAAACAAACAGCAGACGCTTTTTACAGTTCCTCCTGAGCCAAAACACAAGCTTATACTGCATTCATGCCATGTCGCGAACGTAATTTAGAGACGGCAACCTGTGACTCGGAGCTGTTCACGTCCTCAGACTCGAATTTACGCGATTCTATTTTAACACTATCAAAGCCGAAATGAATCTGCAGCAGTCAGGTGGTACAAGTAAGAGCTCTGTAAGTTGTTTACATTCATTATTATTGTAATGTTATGTGCTTTGAGACATGAGGTAATTTAACGCCATCTCTCGTGACGCTTTGCTGAATCTGCTCTGGCTGTGCACGTTCATGTGTTTTGGAGGAGGCGTGGGTTTGGAGACGGTCTGAACGGAGGGTGCAAGGGATCTCATTATTTCAAAGCTGGTTTGTTATTGCTAGCCTCCCCGAAATTGCCGAACCTACCTTTAAAAGGTAAATCTAAATACTTGCATTCAACAACTGTAAAACAGGCCTGGCTTAAGTGGCCAACTCTTTGCCTATGGCTAGTCTGTGTCTGTCCACCTCTGGCGACCTTAAAAAGCTCACACGTGGACAGCACAAACACCAAAACACTGGCCAGGAGTCAGTTCTCCGGGGCATAACGCCTGCACACATAGCGGATGTCTGAATGCAAGCCTCGGTCTGTCCAGTCTGTCTTGCCATGATGGGCTTGGATCCAGCCCGACTGCTGGAGCTTTACAGAGCCAGCTGCAGCGCTCACCTGAGGCAACAGTGCATCTGGTAAACACATTCGAGGGGGAGTCACGGCCAAGGCCTTCCCACCTCACCCACTGACAGCCGGCCAGCCAGGCACAAACAGCTGGACTCCCCCAGGCACTGCACAGCATCAGGTCAGCAAGAGCAGCGTGTGTACATGAATCTGTGTGCCTGGTGTGAGTCTTAATGAGTCTGCCTGCTTTAAAAACTTCAAGTTAGACAGAATGGATCATATTGGCTACTTTATCCCAACAGCAAGCCAAACAACATCAAACGTTATAAAAATGAAAAGGCTTTTACAAATGCAAAAACCATACAGTAGTCAGGACATATTGTTCATTATAACTGGGGATGTGTAAAATGACATTTTAAAAATCAACCACTTAGTGGGTTGAGTGAATGGCAATTTTGGACACTGCATCTAAAAAACACAAAATCTATGGTGGGACACTCAAAAAAACAATGCAATATGTGATACAATAGCCAAATATGTCCATCTGAATTGTAGTGCTGTTTTAAAGGGGATGAATTTATGATGTAATTTATGATTAAAAATGTAACATTTCCAGGAGGGTTTTATTGTGCAAATATTCAGCAATACTCAGTGCAAATAACAGTTAAAGCACAGCATGTTGTCAGCATGCTCATTAAAGCACCAATACTAAAATATATAATAAATAGAATATCATTTTAGATTATTATTTCATATATAATAAAAAAAAAAGCACAATGTTTACATCGAAAAGTCACATGTGAGTAACTTGCAAAATATATATATATTTTTAAACTATAAACAGTCGTGTACAGAATGGTGTGACAAATTATAAAAGTAAAAGTCTGAAGACTGAAATTTTTTACATTTATTGAAGAGTTTAATGCCACTGACCGTATTTAACCTTGAAATTCATGCTCTGTGACTGCACTGCAGTCCTAACAAACGCAGAGAATCAGACCCTGCTTGCCTAACATAAGCCAGAGCTTTACATTTGGTTGTAATTAATGATAGCAGATTAAATGGAATAATTATACAGGCTAATTCTGAAAATGCAATTATGTTATTGCCGCACATTTGTGTTTCATATGAATGTTAATTTGCACTAATTAAGGTATTAATATGCATCAATAAGTCAACTACAGTGTTAGCTAGCATATTATAGACACATTGATTACATCGCCAGGGCTGTTTTAGTAAGTGAAACATTACAATGTGGTTGTTCTCAGCGTTTTTGCAGGTGTCCACATTTTTAAAACTGCCGCATTAAAGGAGAACATTTAAATTAACCTTTTAAAATCATAATCAGCCTCAGCTTCAGGGGGTGTCCTTTAATTTGAGGAAGAAGAAAAAAAAAAAAAACAGAAGAATGTGTTTTCAGTGAGTGTTATGATGAAGAATGAAAAATATTACTTACAATTTTTCATAAATATTTTAAAATAAGTATTATTATTATAGCTATATAATTCTAATAAGTACATAAGTATATATTTACTTATATTTCAATTAGTGTGTGTGGTATATATATATATATATATATATATATATATATATATATATATATATATATATATATATATCCTATTTGATATCAATAAATTATAATACCTATAAACATGTCAATATTATAAATTTAAATTAAACATACTTTTCTAATAAAATACAATTTTAGTTTAACCCAAGATAAATTTCCACACTTATAGAGAGTAAGTACACTTGCTGTGTGAAGTAACTTCCTTTCAGAGTCATACTATCTCTCTGATAGAGTTGACGTACAAAATATTGGGTGGACTAAAGGCCTGCCAATAATGGCCACAGTTATAACAGCTTTTGTAAAGTGTCAGTAGTAAGAGAATGAGCAGAGGAAGCAGATATAACCCTGAATAGAGAAAGAACGTCCTCAGCTGTGACCCTGACTGCACATTCCACCACTTACCTTTATGCTACAGAAATACAATAAACGTAGAGTGAAAGGAGAATTACAAAAAAATGAATAAAGGATCATAATGTCCACCTGAGATAAATGTTCCAGAGAAAACACGGTCCTTATCAATAGAACCGCTATGTCGAGGCCAAAACCTCCACTGTGCAAAACAATAGGCCATTAAACTGTTCAGCGGATCATTCCGGTACCTCACTTTAACAATCTCCCAAACAACATTTACAGCCTAGCTGATGAGATAAAACAGTGCATATCTTCTTCCTCCTCAGCAATTCGCTGCCATCCACAACCTAGACACTTAAACAAGGCGCTTCACGCTGCGGCCGTCCTGAGAGAAATGAAAAGGAAAGGCAAAAATGAAGATGGATTTCAACTAAATCCACTTCTGCTAACAAAGCACTCGCAGGCTCTTCTAACACCCCCCCCCTTCCTTGCTGCCTGCTGCGTGCGTTTGGTTTGTAGGAGTACGAGGCATTGCACGGGCCCATTAGCGACATAACTAAGCACTGTGCTTTAGGATGGGCCGCTGGGGCAGAGACGCGCTTGCTGCAAGAGTTGGACAGCTGCTAAGCAGCCATGGAATATCAGACTGTGACCATGCACTAGAACTGCCTAATGGTGTCATAAGAAGGCCGTTAGACGCACCATTAAAGCAGGCTGTCACGCTCGTTGTGTATAGCAGCCAGTGTGTGTTTGTAACAATGACCGTGGACTCCCCTGACACACTGTCAAGTAGGTATTGCAAAGTGTAACACAAAGACCGTACAGAAACCGTTTGTACAAGATGCGTTTTCTGCATTTACGAACGTAATTACAAAACAACCAAATGAGAATATTAAAATGCATGACAGAATCTCGTATGCACGAAGCAGCAGAAAATGATCAGCAGTTCTAGGTCTTAGGGGCCATTTACACAAAATGTGTTCTTGCATTTAAAAATGTGAGAAGCTGCGCAGAGGAATGGAAAATGACACATTTTTAAAAGTTAAACTTGAACGACGCTGAATGAGCAGACACACTGCACAATGCTCAACAATGCTCATCTAGTGTAGATTTACACTACACTATTAAAGTGTAATCTAAAGGGTAATCTATTAAAAGCGCCACAAAGCGGAATGTAAAACATGTTCTGTATGAACCGGCCCTATGGTTTTCATTCACACAGAACATTTTTTTTTTGCATTTAAAAGGCGAGACGTTGTGTTGAAGAATGGAAAGCGACATGTTTTTATCTTGACATGGTACTATAAAAACAACAAGTTTTCAAAAGATGAACTTCATTTAACTCGATATGGGGCTATAAAAACACGACACTTGCGCTCGAGATGCCCGAAAGAGAAGCGAGACACTGCGTAATGCTCAATAATAGTGTGGATTTGCATTGGTAAACTTAAAAAGTTTAAAGTCGCCATGAACCGGAAGTTACAAACGACTTTTCTCCAGTGTTGTGACGTATTTCCAAGTGAAATGGAATATTGAATAGAGGGCAGGGTTTTACTTTATCGCTCCTCCTCTTCATCTCTCGCTCATAGCAGACTAACGGTTTGAGGGGAGCTGCCACGCCCTCGCACCATAGCACATGACAGGAAGAGAAGAGAAGTCGTTTCGAGGGGGGAGGGAAGGATAACATATTTGATTAAAGAATATAAGGGCACATGAATTAAAAAAAAATTATGACGTGCACAGATAAATCATTTATAATAAACACTACAATATTGCATATAAAAATACGAATTGTAAAATTTGATTGATTGATAATAAATAAAACTCTCATTCCTGCGTAATAATCAAGAAACTTTGCTGCCGTACCATGAGTGCAGCAGGCTTAATGATATGACGTAGCGCCTGAAAATAGGTCTAATAGGTTAGACAAACTTAGTCCCGGTCACGTTGCAAGTTACCGAGCTGGGGACTATTTTCAGGCGCTGCGTCATATCATTACGCCTGCTGCACTCATGGTACGGCAGCAAAGTTTCTTGATTATTACGCAGGAGTGAGAGTATAGTTCCTAGCCATATCAGCCTAGAAAATCACAACTTTTCATTTTCCGTCGGTCTTAGTACACGATGTAACTACAGAAGAGTCAAGTTTTAAATAGGAAAAATATCGAAACTCTTCGGTCATTTTTTTGAGAGAGATGCTAATGGTCTTGTCCGATTCAATGATCTATGCTAAGCTATGCTACAAGTGGTACCGCCAGACCCGGAGTTCGGCTGAATGGATTCGAAAACGGTAAAACTCAACTGTTTAACTCTGGGGGAGTTGTAAAATGAGCCTATTTCCAAAAAAAGTGGAGTATCCCTTTAAACACTCCCATCTAGTGCATGTTTACATAGAAAAACAATGGAAAAATAGCACAGTGGAATGCAAAAATGCATTCTGTGTGTCAATTTTCAGGATTCACAGACGTGTTTTAGGTAAACTGTGTGAGCAGAACAGGTTTTAGATCCAGATGCTGTTGCATGACTCATAAACCCAATACACCGTTGATTAACATATGACAGGTGAATATGACACTGGAGACTTTGTGAGTCACACCTGTTTTTATAATAAATACAGCTGTCAATCCCAGACACTGATTGGGTGAACATAATCATTTAACAGCACAATAGCTACACTGCTGCACATAACATACAAGTTCTAACAAACCGAAAGAGCACATAGTACATAGTATGGTAAAATTACAGATTATATTAAATATTACAGTCTATGAACTAGAGCTGCACGATTCTGGATAGTACAAATCCAGATTCTCCCATGATTCTGACTAAACAAATTAACGTAATTTAATTAAAAAATATTTTTATATTAAAATATAAAAAAAACATTTTTTTGGATTATTTAAAAAGAAATCGGTTTGAATGAATGATTCAATGACTCACTCATAAAGGCTTTAGTTGTTTTATTACTGGATGAATCAGTGTTTTTTGAATGAATCTCTTAAATGAACGATTCAATGACAAATAATGTTTTTAACAGTCACGTGTCTCCACCTACTGGTGTAACGATGTAATTGATACAATCTTTATTTGAAGCATCAAATTACTTTCAAAAGGTGTTTTACTCTTGTTTTAGATTGCTATTGTAGACCAGAGTTCATGTATCTGAACTATAAACCTTTATCTCAGTACTTTTGTTGTAACTCAGAAATAATGATACTGTGTGGTTTAAAAGCTGTTTCATACCTATACATGACAACTGCTCTCTCTGGCTCAGCGGCAGCACCAGCGCAGATCTGAATGTTTACTGTGATCGTGCTTGTCAAATGTTTAGACAGCTGAATCCTTGTCATTTAGGAATAGGATCGTGTGGATGTTTGAATCGAAATCGCAATCTTTCGTGCAGCTCTACTATAAACCAACATTTTCTAACTTTATACACAATTTGCAAAATGCTACAAAAGTATAGCACATAGTTCTTTTAAAATGGCACCCCGAAATGTAACAGTGAAAGTCTAACATCATCTCAATACTATTCCCACAGTTCTCTTCCTGAGCAATGCAGATTTTATTGAGCCAACTCCGCTGCTGAGCGCTGATATTTACTGTGGAAATCTTGAGACTAATGTGGCCTGAGGCTCCATAAATCAAAGCAGGCTTCCCTTTGTCAGCATCGCAGATGGCCCCGCCGCCCAATCACCCCAATTAAGAGCCGAGAAGGCGAGAGAGAAGAACACAGACGCAGCAAGACGGAAAAGTGAGCGTGTGAGAAGAGAGCGAGAGGAAGAGAGGGCACCTGTCCCGCTGTCATATTCGGGGGGCCTCCTCTGATCAGTGATTCGGGGCCTTCCTCTTAGCCACTTCAGCGCAGAATTAATGATGGCAAACAAAAGCCAGCGCGTCGCTCCTCACAGCTATTTGTGGGAGACTTCTCTCTCTACTCTTTTTCCCTCTGAACTAATCCTCAGTGTCACACTTAATGAGATTTTAGGCTGGAATAATAAACTGAAGCTGTGCTGCTCTTCTCCAAATGATTTCTTCTACTCCTGTTCTTTATTTATTTATTTTCCTTTTTGGCAGACCTGGATCTATACCATGCCATTAGACACCTGCGCTAGCAACATCTGCAGAGAAAGACCGATTGTACAGTGCATGATGAGAAGGGGCCGCTTACAAAGCATTTTTTTTTTTTTTTCAGTACGTTATAGTTTGTAACATCATGAATCTGTTAAAAAAAACTTATATAGTGATCAAAGCTATTGAATTTCAATTTAGTTTCAGTCATTTGGGGTTAGGTTTCCTAGACCAATTTGAATTAATTTAATACTAATATTAATTTAAATTAATACTGGGTCTAATCCAAAAAGAGAAAAAAGGATGGCTTAGATTGAAATACGAAAGCTATTGGCAGTATGTTTATTAAAAGTTTTAGTCCATCCATATATATATATATATATATATATATATATATATATATATATATATATATATATATATATATATATATATATATATATAACCCTTGCATTGGACACTCATAATCCATAGGTTAATTACAAACATCTAAAATCTGTACATTGATTGCAGTTCTGGGAACGAACAGAAAAAAAAAAAAAAAAAGTGTTGAGACCTGATTGAGTTGCACTAGTAGTTTGTTGAAATTTGCGTCATGGTAAAGGGGCGTGACATTTCCGAAATGCACTCAAAGCGGTTGACCAATCACAACACACTTGTCCAGCCAACCAATCAGAGCACATTGTGCTTTTTGGTAGGAGGAGCTTCATAGAGACAGGAACTAAACAGAGCGTTACTGGAAGAGAGGTGCTGCAGCAATGTAAAATATGTGAAAAATAAGGTGTTATTTTGAACATTCAATCATGAAAATCTGTTCTAGTAGATCCCCCAAAAAATCAAGACTTTGTAAAATGGCATAATATGGCCTCTTTAAAGGGGTGGTATAATGCCCTTTTCACAAGATGTAAAATAAGTCTTTGATGTCCCCAGAGTGTTTATGTGAAATGTTAGCTCAGAATACCCCACAGATATTTTTATACAGCATGTTAAAGTTGTCCATTTTTTAGGGTGAGCAAAAACGCACCATTTTTGTGTCTGTTCCTTTAAATGCAAATGAGCTGCTGCTCCCGGCACAGAGGGCGGAGCTTCATGAGCTTGTGTCCTTTTACCTCACACAGACATGCACTGAAAATTTCAACAACTTTTAGCCTTTTATGTTCAAACCGAAGTCAGAACGATGGAGAGACTCAAGAAGAAGTGACAACATGTAGACAACATTTCTGAATGCTTAGTGGGTGAATTTTTGTAGCTTATGTGTAGTTATCTTCTAGTCATTGATTAGCATTTTCTGTCTTGATAATCTATAAATCACATTCCCGGGGGCGGGGTTTATGTAAATTTTAGAGTTAGTGATGTCTCTAACCCAGGAGGAATGTTGTGTAGTCCTTACCAGCCGTTTGTTGTAGTTTTTAAAAAGCAGATGTTGTTTATGCTCAAACAGCAGCATTACACACTAACTAAAGTTAGAAAAATGAAATCATATTCAACAATCCCTTTAAAAAGACAACACAAATGCATTAATAGTGTAGATGCAAACACACACAGAAAAAAAAAAAAAAGCCCTACCTCTAAGAGGCTTCACATTTCAGGAAATGTGTTTTTTTGTAGTGCCAAGAGTATTTATACGTGTGTGTTTTGTCCTTTTGGTTGAAGTGGTAGGAGGGTTCAAGAGTCAGGTAAAGAGGAATGCTCTCCAGGGAGGATGCCATCATAATGCACGCTCGTCGCTCAAAATCAAATTAAGCCTGTAATCCAATAAACTGCCATTTCTGCTGCAAGTGACCCCACAGGACCTCATTTCAAATCCGTGACAAGCTTTAATCAATATGATTTAGTGGTTGAGGACACAAATAATTCAGCCGAGGAGAAACGAAGCGCTGTTCTGCCACTGTCTCTACACTGGAAATCTGCAGCTGAGTTTTATAGACGGCCTGTGGAGTGTTACAGTGCCGCATTGATTTGTGGATGCGATGTGAAATGGAGAGAGATGCAAGGGAAAAGACAGGAGCTTCTATCATGAGAACCCCTCAAGGAGCATTTAACTGAAAGTCAGAGATCAATATGCACATGTACATCGTAGCGGGCCACTGACAGGGCTACTTACGGGTTACAGTATCTGCCATTGCCACTTTAACCTGCCGACAGGCTCTTTGCTTCCTGATAAAAACAGCCCGGTTTCATCTCACGCTCATCTGTTTGGTGACAGGTAAACCAGAAGCAATCATATCTAGATAATGCTATACTGGCTTCGCTGATAGAAGGCTGATGCTTTATTTGCCCATGTAAACATTATGAATACACAATGCAATCATTGATGTTTGGGCTGGATTTGTATGATTTTCTTCTTTTTTTCTTTTTTTTTTACTGTGCTCTGAACAAAATGATTAAAATTGAAATGAAGAGCAAACAACGGGATGCGCATTTGAGCCTGGATTCCCCTGTCACTTTGATTTGTGTTGTTTTGTGCACTGCATGTATACAATGAATGCAAAAATGTATGAAAAAGGTTTTATTTTTTAAGCTGGAGTTTAAATATATGCTTAATCATAGAAATGTGGCTGCAAAGGCCAGACAATTAACAGTATTTGACAATTAAATGTAAAATAAACACTGATCAGGACCACGGCACTAAGCGGAGGGATCTTGTATCATCTTAATGGAGTTTTGTTTGCAGTAATGACCCTCTAACTGTGGATTATTACATGATTGCTTACTGAGACACGTGATGAAATAAAATAATTTTAGACGGGAAGAAAATTAGTATTTCAATGCACGTGGATGAAAGTCCTGACGCAAATAGGCCTGTGTTCGAATCCGCCTTTTGCAGAGAAACTCGCTCTACTCCCTTTTCCCATCACATATCAGATAAGGAAAGACATTTATCTTCAATAAAAATGAAGAAAATATTCGAAAAGTGGAAATAAAGCTTCTCACGTGTGTTTAATATTAAAGTGTTTAGGGTTAGGGGTACTGTAGGGAGGGCTTTATTATCCCAATAAGGCGACATCCATTTAATAATTTTAATAAATATACAAATTTACACTGTATGTTATTATTGCATACTGTGTAATGTGCAACAACACTGAGGTGTAATTAGTATCTGCCACTGTTTATAAGTATAAATAACTACTAGTACTACTAATACTGCTATTTTTACATACTGTAGTGTAAATAAAATCCATCGCTATTTTCACTGTGTAAATAGAATCTATTGCTATTTAAACAGTGTAAAAAGTAGTTATTGCTATTTACACAGTGTAAATAGCATGTATCGGTGTAGGAAATTGGTTTCAAGGGATAACGGTCAAATACACTGTTTAATGTTTATGAATTAAGGCCTGTTCACAAGAACAATAACTATAAAGATAACTATTTTATTCCACATCAGCGCACGATATGTTTATTATTGCATGCACATTGCAGTTATGTCATCTGCCGTTCATCAAGCTTTTTAAAGTTCAGGTGGATTCTGATTGGCTGTAAATGTTTAAATAATGTTTAAATGGTTAATGTTTAAATTGTAGTGGACTATTTAAGCAAAAGTAAAAAAAATAAAAAATAAAAATAATAATAATTCCAACTACATTTTGTTTTTGACTTTTCAAAGCAATATTAGGACCTTATCAGGGATTCTAAAAGACCAAAAATAAAAATAATAAGAAGAAAGCAGTCTCAGAAATTACATCAGCATATGACCAACATCTGCAAAGAGGAACACTAACCAATAATAGAGTTGCTGCCTTAAATTTTTAAGTACAATCAACTCATTTGTATGACATTTAGGTCATTTAAACTTAAATTACATTAAACTGACTTAAAATTAGTTGAATCTTGTATAACTTATAATAAAAAAAGTAGAAAATTGCTTAACTTATTTTGATGAGTTAAAGCAATGTAAAAACATATGTTGTGATAACTTATCATATTCTTTTTTACAGTGTACTGGTGGTTATATGTAGCTCAAATGTATTGCATTAGAAATGATTTCAGTATCACTGTAGCCCTGTCTGAAGTCTGGAAATGTCTTGGGTCTAAGATCAGAAGAAGAAAAGTTAAATGGCATTAGGAATCATCTTCCACGCTATTTTCGACATGCTTTCCTGCAGGGTTTACATCTGGAGAAATTCTGCGGTTGCTTCAACCCACAACGTCTGCTGTCAGCTTGTAAAACATGGTGGGGGATCTGTAATGATACGAGCAACCATCTCACGACAGTGATTAGATCCAGAGATTGCTGTGCATGCTCTTAAAACGCCTAAGGAATATAGGCAGTTTTATAGGACCAGGTGCACCCTGTTGAGCAAACACCGTCTTCACATAACAGTCCCATATTCTAAAATGATAATACCCTTATATTCTCAAGAGCAGTTTTGTGAACACCGGGATTGAGTCAATGCCTTGCCTTCCAATCACCAGATCTAAATATCAGTGAGCTTTTAAAGGAAGTTCAAGAGCGTAAAAGTGCAAGATTCACTCCCACCCTCAAAGAACTAACTTTTCTCATTGATTAATGACTCAATTTCTCACCGCATACTTCAGTACTTATATGATACCTCTACAAAGAAGACCGAAGCTGTCCTTGAGGCGATAGCTGGATTTACTCCTTATTAGGTCCTTGATATTGATCGATTGCTCAGTGTCTCGGTTATTTTGTCTGTGGCCTGTGGTTACAACATGGAAATGAGGGCCGAGACACAGGACAACTTTCCTTTCACTTCAGATCAATTGTAAACGCGCCAGTCACTGCGATTGTATTGAAGTTTTATACTGATTACATATTATGATGTAATCAAAACTAGGTCCTTCAGAAATAATGCAGCTTTATTTAATTGCTCGCACTTGTAATTACCATCTATTTTAATTAATTTGAACATAACATATTATTTGAGTCTCTGGCACTTAATTTGTTTTTGAAAAGAGATGAGAGCGAATGTTCTCCAGA
>NC_140216.1:6567499-6597499 GCF_951802725.1 Rutilus rutilus
AAAACAGTTTGTGTTGGAGTCTGTGTTGTACTGTGCGTTTCAGTAGACTCCATCTCTAAGCTAACGTTAGCTGGTGTCCCATACTTGGGATCTTTGCATTTGACCACTTGTCTACATTCATGACGTATTTCCTGTATTTGGCCCAAGTGGGCTGACGACCGCAAGTGTGTGTAGAACGTTTGGGTTACACTTTTTTTTACGGTGTCTGTGTTACAGTGTAATTATACATTTAAGTACTGAGTAATAATAATTAACTACATGCGCTTACTATAGGGTTAGGGTTAGCAATAGGGGTTGGTTTAGGGTTAGTTGCATGTGATTATGCATAATTTATAGTTATTACTACAGTAACTACATGTAACGTGTAACAAGGACACTGTAAAATAAAGTGTTACCAACTTTTGATTACCCGATGGGACACGCTTATAATGTTGTAAAAATGCAAGTGTTTAAAGAGCTGTATTTAGATTTTCAATAATTAGAATTTTCAAATAAACTTCAAATATTTCTAAATGTCTGTTCAGCGGTCCCTATGTAACAGAAGAAACAATTTAGTAATTGAGGTGCTTCTAATAAAGTGATAAAAAGCAGTTGCAAATGCTGTACCAAGTACATCCTCATCATTGCACCAAAAATGTTTTGCTACCAATCTAATTAATTGACCTTACAGTGGAATATTTCCCTTGGCATCTCGCAATTCAATGGCATGCGAGTTCCTGAACATGATGCATGATGGGATATGCTTAGGGTCACTGTGATTTTAGCCAAGACATGTTCCTGAGGTAACATATTTTGTTGATTCAGGAACAACATTCCTCTCAGAAAATGTTGTCCTAACCCTATCTCTACCCCCAAACCCTAAACCCTACCCATAACTAATGCCTAAAATCAGAAGGAAATGATAGGTGAATAACACTGATGTAGAAGCACCCAACCCTGATTGTAAGCCTAAACTTGACATAAACTTTAAACTTGTCCCTCAATCCGATTGGTTGATTGGAATTTTGTTCCAGGATAAATAAATAAAATGTTGCACTTGAAATCACATTCACCGGTCACACTTTAGATTAAGATCCAACTAACTTTTGCCTCAATAAATTCCTAATTACTGCTTTTTAATAGTTAGTAAGGTAGTTGTTAAGTTTAGGTATTGGGTAGCATTAAGAATGTAGAATATGGTATTGCAATTAATATGTGCTTTATAAGTACTAATAAACAGCTTAGTAATATGAATGCTAATAAGCAACTAGTTAATGGTGAGAATTGAACCCTAAACTAAAGACTAAATTATTTATTATTTATTATTATTAATGATCCCTTGATGTATATAGAACCGTTTCTTCTAACAATGTAAGGTAAACCTGGATTTGAAACATTAATTGTCTATTTTTCTGCTATTATTCAGAAAACTAGGAGTCCAAAAACAATGCAAAGAGAATTGAAAAAGTCACTGAGCCTCAAATGATCCCAAAACTAATTTAAACAACTGTCTGAAATTTGATTTCGCAACACACCATGTGGTCTCGAAACCCTGTCAGAGAAACAATTACATTTTAACAGACTACCGTCATCTACATCTGAAGAAATAATGCCTTTTCCAGTAGAATCAAATTAAATCAAACTGAATAGAATTGAATGACACTGAACGAAATTCAGCCGAGACAAAGGAGCAACACATATCATAACACGCTGCCCGTTCAGGTGTGAGCGGTGCTGTCAGTCAGGACTCACTCACTCACACACACACACACACACACACACACACACACACTCCGCAGCCACGTCCCTCAGGAGCAGCGTAAGGAGAATGGTGCTCACCTGTCTGTCTGTGTCTGAGTGGCTGCTGCTATGGGCCAGGCTAATGTTTTAAGTAATGGCTTTTGAGAGCTGACAGATCGGTGGTGTTCGGGCTGCTCTGGGAGAACAGAGCACATCCATCACCTCGCCATAATTCGTCCACCCTTCAGTCTCTATCACAATGCACCGCTATCAGCTTCACAAAACCGGGGGAAATACTTTGACATGAATGACACTCTCACATGTCAACTCATTACAAGGATTTTTCTCTGTCGAATCAAGACGCAAGGATTAGAGCCGTGAGAATTAAAGGTGAATCTTTACAGATCAGCAAGGTGTGTTGGATCGTAAGGAAAAAAAAATAAACTAGAGAAAGAATCAGAAAACTTGCTGAGTAAAAAAAAAATAGCTGAATAAAATGTGTTGATAACAAATAAAACATTCATATTCATTCACTGATTGCCTTTGTTTCCTTCCTTTAGTTTTCTGTTGAATTTGTAAATGTGGGCCTTTTAATTTTCTTTTGTATTAAGTAAATAATAGAATTTAATCATATTAATGATAAAAGTGCATAATATATATTACACAATACTAATTATTAACAACAGCAACAACAAAGGTTAATAAATACATTAAACCATTCTAAAAATAAGAACAAAATAAATGTGATTCAATAATAATTAATAATTAGCATAAAAAGCATCTTTGTGGGATTTTGTGCCATTTTGTCCCCATAATGTAGGGTTTACCTGAACCACACACACACACACACACACACAAATAGAAAAGTCAGAACAGCAGTAGAATGAAAGTAGCAGAATGAAAAAGTGATGAGGACAGAGAAATAAAATAGAAAAAACTGGATTGTTCTTGCTTAAAAAACAGATAATGCTCAGATAATGAATCTCAGAATGACATAATGAATCTCAGCTTATTGACACGGGTTGTAAACTGTCAGTCAAGAGACATCAGTCCCTCAATCTACTGTATTGCTTCCATGCTCAAAATCCTCAGCATGTCCTCCTTTTTTCCTTGCAAAGATTTTTCTCGACATCTCGTGTAGGCTGCATGCCCACACAAGCTGAGGAATAATTGCGATTCTGAAAATCAATAGAAGTGAAATCCAGCCGGCCCCAGCCATGTAATGCAATACTGTCATTCACTGCATGAGGAGTGATAAGCGCTCCGATTGGTCTGTTCCTCTGGTTAGCAGTCATGAAGCGTTCTCATGCACTTGCCACACGCATGCCATCTCATCTTGCTTTTTTTTTTACTTTCACTCTCCATCTAATTCTTCAGGAGTGACGTATAAAAAAAAATAAAATAAATTACTTATTGACTGATCGCCTCAAGATAAGTAAAACTGATTTTGAGAGAAGAAATGTAACTGGGGCTCTGAAAATAAACTTGATTGACACACACACACACACACACTGCAGTTGCAGTGGAGTGGTGAGCCACCTAATGCAGAGCAGCTGAACCGGACACAGAGAGTAGCTTTGTGTCGAGTTTATGGGATTTATGTAGTACAGAAACCAAATCCACATGCCAGCTAATTAACTTTATTAATTGCACAAAGACGACATAAGCAACTGTAATGTCCAAGTCTACCATGGCTAAATCTCCTGCTTTCAGCCTAAGCTGTAGAAACGCAGATCTTTCCTCACAATGTGATGTGATTGTGCAGACAGGTTGTGTTTGAACATGAGTTCAGATGTTCTGATCCCACAGAGGTAGATTAAAGATGTATGGACAACATGGAGGAGCATTGGATCTTTCAAACAGCCCAAATAGATACTTGGATGTGGACATTCAGTGGTTTAAGAAGTATACTACAGTTCATTTATTTGATCAAAAATACAGTTTTAAAAAACAATTTTCTATTTAATCGATTTTATAATGTAATTTATTCCTGTGATGGCAAAGCTGAATTTCCAGCATCATTACTCCAGTCTTCAGAAATGATTCTAATATGATGATTTGATGCATTGCATTTAATCATTTAGCAGACGCTTTTATCCAAATCAACTTACAAATGAGGAGAGCAATATAAGCAAGAATCAAGCCAACAATAGGGCAACAAGTACTGATGGCATATTCATATCTTACTAGATTGCAAAGATTTTTTAATTATTATTTTAATAGTAAATATTCTGATTCCTGCATTCAACTTCCTCACCAAGTGGAACAACTAGGAGCAAATCTGAATTAAAACTAAGGAGAGATGCATCAAATTGCATGTGAAAAATGAAAAGCAACACAAACCCCCGAATATGTCAATAAAATGCTCAGTATTTACAATATTTGCACTCATTCTGTACACAAAAGCATCTTGAACAAGTGACAGTGCTCCACCTATAGGCAAAGACAGGTAATTCCTTTGAAAGACAGTAATTGTCCACTGAAGCAACCAGAGGATAATGAGTACCGGTTTTCATCTTATAACAAAAACGGTCATTTTATTATCAGATATGCAATCACAGGAGGAGAAAGAGCTGAGGAAGAGCTGCTTCCCTGTCCATAAAACAGCCACCCCAGACAGGCTCAACATGCTTTTATATATAATACATTAACGGCTCTCGCCATGCTTCAATTCAGCGGCACAACTATGAATCTGCTTCTCGTTTCTTTGAGAAATGACTGCAGACGTGTATCCAAGCAGTCTGGAAGTGTTTTCCTTGTAATCCATGTCTATTGTTGTCTGACTGACGTTTATGGTTCAGAGATTTCTCTTTCATCTCCCTAATTCCAGCCTCTTTAATGCATGAAAGAAACTTCAGAGTCCCACAGCATTTTAAGATAGAAGGGAGGTAGGCCGGTGTTATCTGGTCCTGCCTGCCTCTCCGCAGGCTTTGCATGGAGTAGTTAGAAATGTTTCTTTCACCAGACTACACAGCTCCGCGGGGATGCGATTGGGGAGGATGCTTCTATATATAGTGAAACGGGAAAATAGCCCATTGAGGTTCAGGTCAGTCTGGGGTATAATTTTCCAGATCCATTGCCCTTCTCGGGTTGAGTTCAGTGCTGACCTCTGACCTGTGTATAGGTGACTGAAATTCAGGAGCGGTTTGTGGAAAGAAGAATGGAGACTGTGGTAATAAATCAAACCAACCTTGTCCTGTCTCCACCCCGTGATGTGTCCTTAGCTTGACACTGAGTGTACGTGTGTGGAGGGTCAGAAGAGGAACTAGTTTAAAAATGACATGTGGGAAAGCCCGTGCAGGGCCATAAACAGGTCAGGATGGACACTTAAAGGACACGTCTGTGGGCAAATGAAGAGCACACTGATGCTAATTAACTTTTGCATTAACAAATACATGAACGAAGGTCGAAGGAGCTGGAGAATGCTGAATAAACTGCTTTTGTGAGGAAACAGATCATCAAATAATGAATCGCGTGATTCAATCAATGAACGTATTTGCTATTAAACATTACTTTTTTAATACCAAAAACTGAGAATTCACGGACAATGTTGCAACAGTTAGGCACTTCACATTCATCATGTATCTGCAAACACTGACTCTTCAAATTCAGTGACGTCAAGGCTATAAAGTGATTGGTTATCAAGACACACGTGATCCAAAGCAGTTTACGACTTCATGTTTAGACTGTTACTTTTTCCAATGGAGTCACTTTTCTCCATGAGCCACAGATATATATATATATATATATATACCATGTATAATTATTTTGTATATATAAATACACACACATGTATATATTTAAGAAATATTTGCATGTATATACTTTATATTAACACATTTTTCTTAAATATATACATGCATGTCTGTGTACTGATATATACACAATAATTAATCACGATTAATCGTTGCACAGCCCTAATATATATATATATATGTATTAGGACTGTGCAACGATTAATTGTGATTAATTAATTATTTTATATATATCTATTGTATATATATATTGTATATATATATTTTGTATGATCTATCTATAGATCTCTCTGTGTGTGTGTATATATATGTGTGTGTGTGTGTGTGTGTGTGTGTGTATGTATATACATATATATATACAGAGATCTATAGATAGATCATCATCTTAATAGATTTAATGTTAATATAAAATGGATTCAAAAAATTGTGGCTCAGGGGGGAAGAACATTTAATTTCCCAGAATGCATTTAAAACCCAATTCAACTTACTTTATGTGGGGGGTGGCCAACTGAATTTAAATTCCCATTAATGAATTTAAAATATATATTTGATATTGAAATAATTTATATAACTTATATACTGTATGTATACTACTTCTATACTAACAACCTGTATAAACAAGGTCAATTATGCTTCAAAAACAATAAAACGGCTTCCTCTACAGTACAGTTTCAACTTACTCTTGCCTCTCTAAGAAGTCATTCTGATAAGCTTTTCCTTTCATTCACATTAAAAAGCGAGCTCATCGTAGTAAAAAAGATGTAGTTTGTGTTGTGGTGCTAGTTGTTAGAAAGCATTGGGCTGAGAGCAACGCCCTTGGCATTGGCTTAAGCCACTTGCTGAATTAAGGTCACCTTCAGAAGTCAATCCCACTACATCAAGACACTACATCATTCACCGGCCCCACGCTGCTATCAGCACACACACACAGGCATAAATACACACCAAAGCTCAGCATCTTTCTCAAGGGTCAAAGGTCAGTTCAAATCAGGTCTCCCAAAGGGGTCAATGATCCAGTGTTTGTTTCATTTCGTGGCATGTTCGGCTCACCTCAGCAGTGATTACTGCACAAAGTCTTCCGAAAATCCTGTTTCCTCAATTATCTGGTGCAGAACTGCTGATGGTACCATTTACCTACAGACGTGCATTAACATAATGCAGATGTCCTTACCTGCAATACGGAGGCACTTCATGAAACTCATAGAGTTGGGATAAATGGACTGTGGCACTGATGTGAACACAAGTCTATTAAACAGCGGATATGAGTGTGTGCGCCATGGGAGGAGGGCAGATTACATTGCTTTGCACACTAACTATACAGCCCTGGGCTCTCTCTCTCTCTCTCTCTCTCTCTCTCCCCGCTCTCTCACAGACCCCACCACTCCTCTTCATCTCTTCAGAGCTTAACATCACTCAGCCTTAACACACTTCATTGACACTAAATCACCACCCAAAATCAAAGCCTATCCTGAAGGGGAAACATTGACAAAAATATATATCAAAACAGACAAACATTCCTTATTTCAGATTCAACCGAGAACCCGATTTTAATGCATTTTAACGGGACGGGTCGCCACTTCAGTCAATTGCTGACCTATGTTTTATCATAACAGGAGGGCAATCTTGATTGTATCACTTAAGTTCTTATTAATTTAAGGACCTCCAGAGGGCGATTAAAGGGCGTTTGTGTTTAACTCATTTAAAGAGACTGACAGCCAGCATGTCAAAATGTCTCCGTTGGGACCCGGGTCAGGTGACTTACGGGTGGTTTCTGAAGCGTAGGTGAGGTTTAATGGACTAAGGGCTGATGATTTTTACTTGAACCATTTCACACCATCTCTCCGCCAATCATTAGACACAAGAGGGTTAGTTCAGACCTTGAGCATATATCTTTCCACTGGAGTCTTAAATGGAGTGGATGTAGCTGGCTGAGCAACACACTCATCGGGGTTAAAAACAGCTGAGCAGACTGAGGATCTTTCCATCCTCAAGTGTATTAATAATAAGGTACATCTGTGTGGCTTGTGAGGATAATGAATCTGTGCATCCATACAGTTCCAGAGCATATTGTTTATATGCAGTTGTCTTGGAAACGTAAAGTGCACTTAGAAGAGCATGTCTGGATGATTCATGTGTGTAGTTTCCAAAAGCTGCAACTTCTTTCTAGGCAATGTGGCATTATATATATATATATATATATATATATATATATATATATATATATATATATATATATAGCTCAATCGGTGCAATGCCAGTGGGTAAAAATTTGATCAATGTATCAGACGGTCCTAATCAACTTGAATATTACACTTAAGTTATGTAATCTAAAAAAATATATAATAATAATGTAAAAATGCTAAACCTAAATCCGGTTAATTAATTAACTGCATGCAAGTTACTTTACCATTTATGTTCAAGAAAATACATTCTGTTTTAAAAATGCAATTTTACTGCAATTTCTTATATTTAAAAGTAGTAAAATAAATATGAATAACCTTATCATTTGCAGAAGCTATTACAGGAGTATCTTAAAACATAGTATCTTATTGTTGTTCTCAGTTATGTACACTGGAGTGGATTATGTAGTGTATTATTTTAGGGTCGTGTTTGTAGCTCTGATGGGGTTTCATGTTTGTGTTGGGCACACTGTGCTATGTGTTATCACGGTTGCTGTTATCACGTGACCTTATATGTCCATCTTTATTATTACCAGTAGAGTAGCACACGGATTGTAATGGGTTTTACCTTTTTAAACGCACCTGTACACAGCTAATAACTTTAACAGATCTATTTTCTACGATACAGCTCTAGGATAAAGCAAACTTTTTTATCCTTTTTTTTTTTTTTTTTTTTTACCGTGAATGCATTCATTAATTTATTTTACCGTGCAATAAACAAATTATTATTTTTTTCTTTTCTTTTTTTACAAAGAAAAAAAAAATTAAGCATAGCGAAAAATACTAGCTTAATAAATGAAATGTGCTTATATATAAGAAGACGCGTTTGTTTAATTGCCTGGTGTCGTACAGCTGCTCGTCCCCTCATGCTTCGCTGTTATCAGGGTCAGGACGAGCTGACACACACAAGAGGCTTAGACATGAAAAACAGCAGCCAAGTTCAACTATAACATTCGGAGGTGCGGAGTTCTGCGGACAGGCCTCGTATAGCCACGGAAATCCGCAGCCACGGGCTTCAGTCTTCTCATTAACGGTCACATTCTGGTCATCCAATGATTGTCTGATGTTTCAGATAATTATTGTCATATTTCGTAATAGAAAAGGACAACTGAACGATTTCAGATGGGTAAAAGTGATGGTGATGAAACCATTGCGCCATTCTCGCACACAGAAAACACGCGTAGTCTATATGAACATTATATAAAAATATATTATGTGTGTGGTCTGTAGTATGTTTTTATGTTTTGAAGACATAAGGAAAAGCTAAACCTTACTGACGTGGTATCCTGTACCAACCACTCAGAGATAGTGATCAATATCTTAAGTGAATGAAATAAAATGTAACAAATTGAAGATATGTAAATAAAAAGGCCATATAAGCAGAGTGTTTGGCAGAGGTCGGGTTGCGCTGTCCATGGTCCTGAACTGCCTTATGAACACGAGGGGACACACTCTTCAGAAAATCCAGTGTGTGTTCTGGCCTCTATAAAATACAATACGCGAGCAAGTATAACCAAAAACACATAGATACTGTCATTTAATCGGTGAATTGACACAGTTCGATAATAATGAAAAATAAATGCGCCCTTCAAACACACCTGTGGCATATTTATAATGAATAAATCAATCAATCAATCAAACATTCAGACAAATTCAATTAAAATGAAATTGAAATGACATGCATTTTGTTCAAATGTTAACTGCACTGTGATAGCTGGACACACTGAGATTGAGATTCAGGTCTTGTAACCAACTTCAAAATTACTCAGATTTAAAGTACACTGACCAGGAAGAAAGTTGGAGGAAATTACGAGGAGTGTATGTGAAAAATTGCAGTTAATTTATTATTAAAAAATGATTTAAGCCACGAATCATTCTTTTGTGTTAAGCAGGCCATTAAGTCGAATACAATTTCTTAAATCAGAGCAGGTCCTCGTACAGGTATAAAAATCATTTTAAAAACCTGTTTATGTGTAAACGCATACATTACAATATGTCCTTAATTTAAATAGTTAAAAACTTTCATTTTTTATTTCAGTGTGTGTGCGCGCACGGCATCTCTAAAACTCTTAAAATGTGAAAACAACGAATTTTTCATCATGACTATATTAATGTTAATTATAGGCATTGTTAGAAAAAAAAAGATTCACTTCTATCCAAATAAAAATAATAATAATAATAATAATAAAAAAGCATTCTCACATTATTAAACAAATCCAAGAGTAAAACGTAAAGCATACAATCGACGTTCTGCGATTTTCATTTATTTGCATATTTAAAATGTATGCTAATTTGCTATTTCATCAAATTTAATTATGTGGTCACGGTAAGTTAATTAGAAGTCGTAGGCCTAGTCTATTTTCTTTTCTTGATTTATTTTCAATAAAGTGATTAGTCAGAGTGTAAAATGTAATTTGTTGCAGACATGGCTCGAGTGTGGATTGAGTAGTGGAAATCAAAGAGACTCTCATCAGGGTGCAGGACTGTCACTGCTGCTTCATTCGCGCAGGTATTTTCATTTGTTTTGGCGCCCCCGTGAGGCCGAACACTGAAACACAACTCTCGCAACTGGATGTCGAGACCAGAAACAGAGGAAGGTTTTGTCCGCATGAAACGCGCTTTTAGAAATAATAATTAATATATATATAGAGATACATATATTTTGATTTAGTAAGCTCTGAGAGCACATTTTTAAGTATTTCATACACAATTTAGAACGCGGTTAAAAGTCTCTACATAACAAAAATAAGGTCATATAAGTTATTTTAAAACCTGGAAAGCATAATTATAAAGTGGAAAGCATCGCATAATGCTACAGCATTGATGTCAATCCGAAGTGCCACGATTTCACAATTTCATGAGCATATTCTAGACTAGTAAACGAGTGACACAGGTTAAAAAAAGAAGAAAAGAAAAGAAAAGAAAAGAAAGAGAGACACTTACCAGGTACACAGCCGGAGTGAGGAGAAAGACGGCACACCAACACGTCGCCCGCATCCTCCCTTATCTCAAACTTCCACTAATTTCCCTGCGCTGTTTCTTTTGTCTGTAAGGAACATAGATCCACTTGGTATCCGCTTTAGACCTTTAGCCTAGGCAAAAATGACATTATAGACCCCATGACCACAGAATAGGCTTTAAACTTGGACACAGATAAGGGAGGGAGAGCAAATGAACGGTTACATAGGCATTAATCCAGTCAAGGAGTGAAGCTCAGTCATATTTCATTAAGATGTCATGGGAGATGTTCGCCGGTCTTGCTGCCTGGAGTGACTGCGGAGTAAGTCCTCTTAGAAACAAGGACAGAGGCTTTTCACGCGCGCGCTGTCACTCAGCGGTGGCTTTATATCGCGCGCTGAGAGCCACGCGCGCACTACTACATCCGGAGAGAGGCTCCGAGGGGGTGGGACGAGAGGAGAGTGAAAAAAAAAAAAAAAAAAAGATTAAAGAACCGGACGAGATTGGTCCAAGGGACGACTGGATCACACGATTGCGACGACTTAAAAGAGACTCACAGCCCACCAGAGAAGCTTTTTTTTTTTTTTTTTTTCGTGCGCGCGAGACGACGTGTCGCGGTGTTCCAGGAGCGCGCCACAACTCGCCTTGGATATTGTGCACTATTACCATAAGAAACTGAACGCATCTAAACCTGTGAGGTAAATTTGACTCACATTGACAACCATTAAAAATGCAGGTATTCCTGATCAGAGTATATTGGGTTTTTAAAAAGTGTATTGTTATTGGAAACATATTTAATGTTTATTGAGAAACAATTTGTGTACAAAAAGATATGTAAAATAACTGTACAACTAACATTTTCCGGGTTCGTTTCAATCACACACACACAATGTTGTGTTTTCATGTTTTATGGGGACTTTCCTTAGACATAATGATTTGTATACTGGTCCCTTACCCCCTTACACTAACCCTACCCCTAAACCTACCCATTACAGAAAACTTTATGCATTTTTTACATTTTCAAAAAAAAACATAATTTAGTATGATTCATAAGCTGTTTTCCTCATGGGGGCCAAAAAAAAAAAAGTCCCCACTAGAACAAGGATTTCGGGTTTTGCCATCTTTGTGGGGACATTTTGTCCCCATAATGTAGGGTTTACCTGAACCACACACACACACACACACACACACACACACACACACACACACACACAACAATGAGATGCTGAAAGGTTATGGATAGCTGATCTGATAAACATCACAGATGTTTATATATATATATATATAAACAATTAAAAAACCTGAAAAATTGCCTCTATTGTGTTTGTTTTTGTATTTTTACAATTCACAAGGCCTGGTTCTAGAAATATTATGGACCAGCAAATGCTGACAGTGTGGATTTTTACACAGCTGTCTCTATGCATGCATGTAAAAAGAAGAAAACCAGAAAAAAAAAAAAAAAAAAAAAAGCAGCAGGGGTCTGACTCCATAAATCTGTTGTATTCTCACTGCTACAGCACGGCAGCAGTCGGAGGCGTCACATTTAGGCAGTAACTCAGGCAGCGGCTGAGATGGGATGAGGCTGTGAATGGCCGCGGTGGCCTTCAGAGTCGTAGCATGCAGCAAATGGGCCTGCAGGGATGGATCATCCAGGCCTGGCACAGCTCTAGAGAGATGCAGGACGGGGCATGGGTGAGGGGACACTGCTCACAACCAGCTTTTGGAGCAGAATGCAGAGCATATGGCCTATTGATGTTAAAACCCAGGGTTAATATCTTCAAATAACCCGAGAATGCTGAAGGCCAAATTACTGAAGCCAGGGAAAGACCTGCAGTATATACTTGACCTCTCTGCTCAGTCAAGTCCCATGGACCAGTAATTAATGACTAGAGGGTTCATTCAACGCTATGTTCATTTTCTTCCTCATCATCCTTGGCCACTTAGAACGTTTGTAATTTTATCCTTTGTTAGTCGAGATCTTTTTCATATCTTTTATCAGATGTGAAGGCTCATTTACACAACTTGCAACTTTACATCTCACAAATTAAATTTTATATCCTGCAATTACTACTTTATATCATACAAATGCGACTTCTCACTAATGTAACTGTAATGTAAATGTGAGTAACAACTCACAATTGCAATTTTATCTCATAATTGCGACGTCATATCTCACAATTGGCATTTTATATCTCATAATTGCAACTTTACATTTTGCAAATGCAACACCATATATGAAAATTGTGACTTCATATCTTGCAAATTCGACTTTACATCTCACAAATGTGACAACTCGCAATTGCTATTATTGCTATCTCATAATTGCGACTTCATATCTCATAGTTGACTTTAGATTGTGAAAAGTGACTTTAAATCTCACAAATTCAACTTTACATCTAACATTTGCAACTTAACTCATAATTTAAATTTTATATCTCATAATTGCAGTTTTATATCGAAAATCTTGCAAATGTGACTTAACTCATACTTTTATGTCTCATAATTGCGGTTTTATATAGTGCAAATGCAACTATATCTCACAAATGCGACTTTATATCTCACAACTGGAATTGTTATACCTCACAATTGGAATTGTTATACCTCACAATTGCAACTCTATATTTTATAAATTTGATTCAATGCCTCATAATTGCAGAACTGTATCTTGCAAATGCAACTTTATAGCTCCCAATTGCAATGTTATATCTTTGTTGTGACTTATCTTGCAAATGCAACTTAAATATCATAACTGCAGTTCTCACAATATGACTTTATATCTCATAATGTGACTTTACATCGTAATGCAACTTTACATTTTAAACGTAATATTACAATTACCGCTTTTATTTCGTATTCTGAGGTGGAAACAGGCTTTCAAGGTCGGGTTATCCCAACACAACGATACACGCAATATCTGAAGCCTTAAGTTTGGAAGAAGTGTTCGTGCATACAGAGAGGTTAACTTACAAGAGTGTTATGCTCAAATCTGTCAGAGGGGACACCTGCTCACAATACACACTCTCCCTTCCTCCTAATCAGAGGTCAAGTGGGTTTAATTTAACACAGCCTACCTTTGGTCCTCACTCACTCTCATTCACATTCACTCAAACCATGTAATCTACCGCAGAGAACAGCAGATTATAGGGTAGAGGCTTCCATTTCCGAACGGTTCAGTGGAAGAGAAGCGAGGGATAAAGACAGATAAAGAAAAGGAGGAAGAGGAAGATTGAGCCAGCTGAGTGACGCTGGCACTACACTGCTGTGGCATGGCTCAGCTGGCATGGCTGAATGCCTGATTGTGTGGGCAGATGTTTCAGAGAGAAGGGAGCAGACCCCATAGGGGCTGTGGTGACACAATAGGAAGGCTTTCAATTAGGCCAAACTCAAGCGCTCGTATGCCAGGTGCCAGCGGCCAGGTGTTATCTTACGCCACAAACCGTCGCTCGTGCCTTCGTATACATTACGAACATACATATCCATCCCAAAAGCTGCAGCACATGATTTAAAGGGTGAGTGTGTCTGTTTGGGAGAAAGAGAGAGAGAGAGAGACTTTTGATGTGGAGATAAGTTGGTGCAGGCTGGTGGTGGCTGCCAGCATGGCTCATATGAGTGCTGGAGCGGGCGGACCCCGAAGGCTCTGACAGAGACAAATGCGGGATCAGAGCACCGGTCGCAGGATGCAGCTGGCGCGCATCAAGTGCTTCCGCATGGCAATTAAACTGACGGCTGGACTCGGAGAAACGGCCAGACTGATACTCGCGCACAAAGTCCACTGCATCTGCATCTCAGAGAACTTCAGAATGACGCAAACATTCGGGAGGGTTAATGACTCTGATTATGGTGAATTACGAACTCGACTCTTTAAACAATCACAAATGTCTTACTGCGGCAGACGGAGTTTTTTTTTTTCTATTTCAATATGCTCTCAAGTTTTTTCATTTCATCTGCAGAGCCTTTTGATGGAGTTGCAACAACTTCCATGAGAATAATACAAGCGTTTGGGTCTCTGACGTTTTTCTTAAAGGGATAGTTCACCACCTAATATGCTTACTTCCATATATTACGGTGGCCGAGAGAGCTCAACGCATTGCAACTGAAGAAAACACATGCAATTAGAAAAACACCTGCAAATTAAGAAAACATCTTCATCAGTTTTACAACACACGTGTGCTCCAAATACTCACAACACAACCAAATACAGAAACGCGCCGCAAAAGTTCACAACACAACCAAATACAGAAACGCGCCGCAAAAGTTCACAACACAACCAAATACAGAAACGCGCCGCAAAAGTTCACAACACCACCAAATACAGAAACGCGCCGCAAAAGTTCACAACACCACCAAATACAGAAACGCGCCGCAAAAGTTCACAACACCACCAAATACAGAAATGCGCCACAAAAGTTCAGCACACCACCAAATACAGAAACGCGCCGCAAAAGTTCACAACACCACCAAATACAGAAATGCGCCACAAAAGTTCAGCACACCACCAAATACAGAAACGCGCCGCAAAAGTTCACAACACAACCAAATACAGAAACGCGCCGCGAAAGTTCACAACACCACCAAATACAGAAACGTGCCGCAAAAGTTCACAACACAACCAAATACAGAAACGTGCCGCAAAAGTTCACACCACAACCAAATACAGAAATGCCCCGCAAAAGTTCACACCACAACCAAATACAGAAACGCACCGCAAAAGTTCACAACACAACCAAATACAGAAACGCGCCGCAAAAGTTCACCACACCACCAAATACAGAAACGGGCCGCAAAAGTTCACAACACAACCAAATATAGAAACGGGCCGCAAAAGTTCACACCACCACCAAATACAGAAACGCGCCGTAAAAGTTCACCACACCACCAAATACAGAAACGCACCGCAAAAGTTCACAACACAACCAAATACAGAAATGCGCCGCAAAAGTTCACACCACCACCAAATACAGAAACGCGCCGTAAAAGTTCACCACACCACCAAATACAGAAACGCAAGTTCACCACACCACCAAATACAGAAACGCAAGTTCACAACACCACCAAATACAGAAACGCGCCGCAAAAGTTCACAACACCACCAAATACAGAAACGCGCCGTAAAAGTTCACAACACCACCAAATACAGAAACGCGCCGCAAAAGTTCACCACACAACCAAATACAGAAACGCGCCGCAAAAGTTCACACCACCACCAAATACAGAAACGGGCCGCAAAAGTTCACAACACAACCAAATACAGAAATGCGCCGCAAAAGTTCACACCACCACCAAATACAGAAACGCGCTGTAAAAGTTCACCACACCACCAAATACAGAAACGGGCCGCAAAAGTTCACCACACCACCAAATACAGAAACGCGCCGCAAAAGTTCACAACACAACCAAATACAGAAACGCAAGTTCACCACACCACCAAATACAGAAACGCAAGTTCACAACACCACCAAATACAGAAACGCAAGTTCACAACACCACCAAATACAGAAACGCGCCGCAAAAGTTCACCACACAACCAAATACAGAAACGCGCCGCAAAAGTTCACAACACCACCAAATGCAGAAACGCGCCGCAAAAGTTCACAACACCACCAAATGCAGAAACGCGCCGCAAAAGTTCACAACACCACCAAATACAGAAACGTGCCGCAAAAGTTCACACCACCACCAAATACAGAAACGTGCCGCAAAAGTTCACACCACAACCAAATACAGAAACGCGCCGCAAAAGTTCACACCACCACCAAATACAGAAACGGGCCGCAAAAGTTCACAACACAACCAAATACAGAAACGGGCCGCAAAAGTTCACACCACCACCAAATACAGAAACGCGCCGCAAAAGTTCACACCACCACCAAATACAGAAACGCGCCGTAAAAGTTCACCACACCACCAAATACAGAAACGGGCCGCAAAAGTTCACAACACAACCAAATACAGAAACGGGCCGCAAAAGTTCACAACACCACCAAATACAGAAACGCAAGTTCACAACACCACCAAATACAGAAACGCGCCGCAAAAGTTCACCACACAACCAAATACAGAAACGCAAGTTCACCACCCCACCAAATACAGAAACGCAAGTTCACAACACCACCAAATACAGAAACGCGCCGCAAAAGTTCACAACACCACCAAATACAGAAACGCAAGTTCACCACCCCACCAAATACAGAAACGCAAGTTCACAACACCACCAAATACAGAAATGCGCCACAAAAGTTCAGCACACCACCAAATACAGAAACGCGCCGCAAAAGTTCACAACACAACCAAATACAGAAACGCGCCGCGAAAGTTCACAACACCACCAAATACAGAAACGTGCCGCAAAAGTTCACAACACAACCAAATACAGAAACGTGCCGCAAAAGTTCACACCACAACCAAATACAGAAATGCCCCGCAAAAGTTCACACCACAACCAAATACAGAAACGCACCGCAAAAGTTCACAACACAACCAAATACAGAAACGCGCCGCAAAAGTTCACCACACCACCAAATACAGAAACGGGCCGCAAAAGTTCACAACACAACCAAATATAGAAACGGGCCGCAAAAGTTCACACCACCACCAAATACAGAAACGCGCCGTAAAAGTTCACCACACCACCAAATACAGAAACGCACCGCAAAAGTTCACAACACAACCAAATACAGAAATGCGCCGCAAAAGTTCACACCACCACCAAATACAGAAACGCGCCATAAAAGTTCACCACACCACCAAATACAGAAACGCAAGTTCACCACACCACCAAATACAGAAACGCAAGTTCACAACACCACCAAATACAGAAACGCGCCGCAAAAGTTCACAACACCACCAAATACAGAAACGCGCCGTAAAAGTTCACAACACCACCAAATACAGAAACGCGCCGCAAAAGTTCACCACACAACCAAATACAGAAACGCGCCGCAAAAGTTCACACCACCACCAAATACAGAAACGGGCCGCAAAAGTTCACAACACAACCAAATACAGAAATGCGCCGCAAAAGTTCACACCACCACCAAATACAGAAACGCGCTGTAAAAGTTCACCACACCACCAAATACAGAAACGGGCCGCAAAAGTTCACCACACCACCAAATACAGAAACGCGCCGCAAAAGTTCACAACACAACCAAATACAGAAACGCAAGTTCACCACACCACCAAATACAGAAACGCAAGTTCACAACACCACCAAATACAGAAACGCAAGTTCACAACACCACCAAATACAGAAACGCGCCGCAAAAGTTCACCACACAACCAAATACAGAAACGCGCCGCAAAAGTTCACAACACCACCAAATGCAGAAACGCGCCGCAAAAGTTCACAACACCACCAAATGCAGAAACGCGCCGCAAAAGTTCACAACACCACCAAATACAGAAACGTGCCGCAAAAGTTCACACCACCACCAAATACAGAAACGTGCCGCAAAAGTTCACACCACAACCAAATACAGAAACGCGCCGCAAAAGTTCACACCACCACCAAATACAGAAACGGGCCGCAAAAGTTCACAACACAACCAAATACAGAAACGGGCCGCAAAAGTTCACACCACCACCAAATACAGAAACGCGCCGTAAAAGTTCACCACACCACCAAATACAGAAACGGGCCGCAAAAGTTCACAACACAACCAAATACAGAAACGGGCCGCAAAAGTTCACAACACCACCAAATACAGAAACGCAAGTTCACCACCCCACCAAATACAGAAACGCAAGTTCACAACACCACCAAATACAGAAACGCGCCGCAAAAGTTCACCACACAACCAAATACAGAAACGCGCCGCAAAAGTTCACAACACCACCAAATGCAGAAACGCGCCGCAAAAGTTCACAACACCACCAAATACAGAAACGCGCCGCAAAAGTTCACCACACAACCAAATACAGAAACGCGCCGCAAAAGTTCACAACACCAAATGCAGAAACGCGCCGCAAAAGTTCACAACACAACCAAATACAGAAACGCGCCGCAAAAGTTCACACCACAACCAAATGCAGAAACGCGCCGCAAAAGTTCACCACACCACCAAATGCAGAAACGCGCCGCAAAAGTTCACAACACAACCAAATACAGAAACGCGCCGCAAAAGTTCACACCACAACCAAATACAGAAACGCGCAATCCATGAGCAATCCATTTGTTACTGTATTTGTTAATCTTTGTTAACATTAGTTATTAAAAATACAGCTCATTGTTAGTTCATGTTAGTTCACAGTGCATTAACTAACGTTAACAAGATTTTAATAAAGTATTATTAAATGTTGAAATTAACATTAACAAAGATTAACAAATGCTGTAGACATACAGTTCATTACTAGTTCATGTAAACTATTGTTGTTAACTAATGTTAATTATGAACCTTATTGTACAGTGTTTTCAAATCTTTCGCGCTTTTTTTTCTTCATAAAACTTTTGCGTTGCCCCAAGAAAGTTTGATTCGCAAAAGTATTGAAAGACAATTTTTCTTTCCATCTCATATTATTTCCATCACAAAAGTTGTGCAAGTAAACGCATAGTTTCACAGGGGGACTGTTCAATGAAAGGTAATGGGGTCCAAATAACATTAGGTCCTCCTGCACTGAGCTGCACTGTATAGACAATATTGAGAGATTCTTCAAAATATAAGTCATAAAAGTTTGTATGATGTGAGGTTGAGGAAACAAACATTGTTTTTTCGGTGATCTGTCTCTTTAAGCTTTAACCCCAGGATTTGAACATTTGGCACAGAGATCACAGCATCCTCAAATCAATCACAAGCTGTAGTTTTAGGACTCCCTAAAGTGCAATTTAATGGTGTAATGGAGTCAGAGCTTGATTTATCTGCTCAATATGATCAAAGTTCCTCAATGTTGGACCAAAAGCCAACTTACTTCCATCTCTTTGGCGTTGATATTCCAGGAATCCTTTAGTGTACGCAATGTCAGTTCTGCTTAATCAAATTTGGGCTTTATCTTGATAACTCAGAGGTTGGGACAAAGTCATCGGATTGAAGTAGCCTCGCGCTGGGACTTAATTGATTAGGTCAGTCTGTAAGGCTTCCTTCTCTTAGCTGTGGAATTCAATTGGAATGAGGGCCAAGAGACATGATTGTGATAATTACTGATTGGGTAATGAGGACTGAAGACTCCCAGAGGCCTCAAGCCATGATTATAATCATAGGAGCATTGTGACCCTGTTGATTAAAGCCAGATATGACTTTAACAAGCTGAGGTCAGTGGGATGACTCTACTATTAAAACAAAAGAACATCTTACACTGTAGGCACTGTCACTTTATGTCCAACTCTATATGGGACGACCTCCAACAGTAAGGTCTTCTGTATCGATCCTCTGATTATGCTGTGTTTGTGATCAGTGTGGGGAAACATCATGCCTTTAAGAAAACATTTTAATTCATAACTATTTTAATTCATAGTTAGATTAGATTTGTTCTGAAGTACTTTAATTTATTACTAAACATTTGTGGTTAAATCAAATCTGCTCGTCAGACGTTGCAACTATTCAGACACTGTGTTGTAGCGACATCTAGTGGTGGAAATCAACAAGGACCAAACCAATATGTAATTGCAGCAGGTTTGAATTTAATGAATAGGCTACATTTAATGGTAACACTTTACAAAAAGGTCTAATTTTTTAGCAGTAGTTAATGCGTTAACTAACACGACAATTAACAATATATTCTTACAGCATTTGTTAATGTTAGTTAATAAATATGTTCATGTTAGTTCACAGTGCATGAACTAATGTAAATACATCCTAATACATTTATGTAGAAGTATTGTTCATTGTTAGCTCATGTAAAAGCTTATTGAAAAGTGTTGCCCATTTAATGATAATTATGCTCTCATAGATATTAAATCCCCTTGACACCAACAATAGTTTTTTACAGTGTTGTTACAGTAAATCATCAGAATACCTCTCGCAGCTAACATCTACTCACCTGAACTCCATCCTCCACTCATTCATTCTGGCAAATTCATATATGACCGTAAGTTTCACATGTTTTGAGAACGTTAATTAATTTGGATCTCATTGGATTTATATTTTGAAGTTCAGTGTCACTAGCACGTTTGATGACGCAGTGAAGTGATACTGAATGCTGATTGGCTTGAGTTGGTCTCACTGATAATTATTGGTTATATATGCGGCAACAAATGAAACGACGTTGCGTCATTTGAATATTCATTTTGATTGGTGTATGAGCAACAGAGATTCATATTTATATAATAATATTATTATTATGAATCAAAAATACAGTAGAAACAGCAATACTGTGAAATAATATTACAATTTAAAATAACTGTTTTGTATTGAAATATATTTTAAATGTAATGTAGAAATGTAGAATGTAGAAATCTTCTATAACTTTATAGGCCTAAATGTCTTTGATATTTGATATATATATATATATATATATATATATATATAGTTCAGACATTAACAGTAACTGTGGCACTAAAGCATGTTGTATATTAGATATGGCATTTTCATGTGACATGCCCATAAGTAACCCCTAAAACATTCATGTTGAGTGACTCCATGTACTTTGGGTTTTACCATAAACTTGCTGCAGTTTTTGTGCCAATTTCATTCTTGTCAGTTTTCTCACGTCACACTGAGTGAATGTACCCACTCAAAAACAGTGAGATGATCTTAAAAATCTGCAGGAAATCAATTACAATAATCAACCTGCATTATCTTCCCAGGCATATTAATGTGCATTTCTCAGATGCCGACAATGCAACAACAGGAGGTTAAATTGAAATCAATACAGAAACAAGTCACATGTACAGCAAAGTTTTTCTGGTTTATTATCAGCAATTCATCAGACACATATAAACAACCTGTAGGAAAAGAAGAAAGCAATATTTTCACACAGTAACCTGGATCGCCCCATCGAAGATCAGTAACAATAGACTCTCTCTCTCTGTCACACACACACACTCCCTCTACACACACCCACACACATACTCTCAGACACACTTCGAGAGGTTTGTACTAAACACTTTGTGTAGTAAAAAAAGAAATGAACAAATTTATATATAATAAAGAAATCATTATTAAATAAAAGATCATTCATGTATTTACAAATTAACAAAACAAGTAATATTAACATAGGTAAACATTCCTTTCACCCGTCGTATCTGAAAGCAAATTTAATGATATGCCTTTAGAGATCAATAGCGCCCATAGTTCATTCACTGTAGATATGGTTTTTTGAAAAACTGGCTCTAACCTACTTACTTGTGCTTTTCTACCCAATTTGTTTAGATGGTCGGTGACAGTGATGACCATTTCAGTCATATCTGAATCCACATAACATCTAATTCTGTTGGTGTGCGATAACCTAGCCTATATGCAGGTTCATGGCATGGTGGCAAATATAACTTGCACCCTTATCAAGTAAAAAAAAAAGAAAAAAGAAAAAAAAAAAGAGGCATTTTTTCTATACTTTTCCTTTGAAAACTGAACATTACAAAACACTCCTTACACAGCTCTCTGGAATACTGGATTCTGGTCAACCATCACTGCGATGCTGTGTATCAGGCTGGCACTACGGTCCTGTCAAACGCAACTGGCGCCATCTTGCGTCTCATTTAACCGATGTGTTGAAGCTAATATTCATCTTGCGACTGTTCTCTATATTGTAGCTGACTTTTTTCTTTTTCTTTCTTGGCAGAAGCTTTATGATGATACGGAGCCCCTTAATGGTGATGGAAAATATATGAGATATGAAAGGAAAACATATATTTAAATGCCTTTGCATTCCCCCCAAAAAGTTTGTGTTTTCCTCCCATCTCATATTTTGATGATTTACAGGTCAAATTATAAAATGTAATTCAATTTAAACTTAAATCTATGTTTGATATATATTTGGCAAGTAACTGTGTAATAAGCAGGAAAGTGTACAGTCAACCGCTCATTATCACCAGTATTATTAATATTATAGTATTTATTCATATTTTGCTTTTAATTTTAGTTTGTCCGTTTTCATTTTAGCTGCTGCCATTTTGCAATGATTGTTTTGTACAATGTAATGGATTATAAGATAACAAACAGATTTTATGGTTTCATCTCAAATTAATATCTCTTATCGTCATTATTATTTATGTGGCGGAATGTTGATTAATAAGTGGTATGACTGTACCGTATCCCTAAAATGTCGCCGCTTGCTAGCAACTGCTAGCGTTTGAAGACCTAATAAAGTATTTAACTTAAGGCAATATAAAACTCAAAGCAATATATCCGTGTACTTTTGTGGCAAGTCGCCGTGTAATAATAAGCAGGATAATGTACATCCAGCCGTTTGTTATCGCAGAATAAACCCCTTCAGGCTGACGCAAGACCTGATCACCCTGTCAGGGTTTATTCTGAGATAACAACCGGCTGGATGTACATTATCCCTTACATAATAACTAATCTAACGTGCCAGCACAAAACACAGTATTTTTGGATTATTACCTCAAATCAAACGAATGTTGTCCAAACTGATCAGAGCATTGGTTTTTCCAAATCTAGCTGATATGAAATTGCATGTCGTTATTGTGTTAGGTAGCCATGGTATGTAAACTGCGAACAGAATAGGTTCACACAGACACAGTAGAATCAGAAAATCAAACATCATACCGATAAAAGCGCTCGAATTATGAACACGGAGCCCTTGGAATCAGAGAAGACTGAAAGACATGAAAAACTTCACCGACCCGGATCTCTAAGGTGAAAAGAACCACTGAATCACACACGGGTCAATCAGGCAAAGAAAGCGAACGCATGGCTGGTTGCGACTGTACATACAACAGGACGGGGTTTGTGGAGTCCACAAAAAAATCTTTTCAACTGCCCCGTTATCACAAACAAGAGGAAACCAGTAAACAAGTATGTATAAACAAACATCGGTGAGTTCCGTTAGAAGGAAAAAGGGCTACTTTTGTTCTCTCTCGCTCTTTTTTTTTATTTTTTTTGTTGTCTAGCACAAGACTGTACATCATCTTGTTTTGCGAGAGGCAGTTTTCTATGGCAATGCTATAAGTAAATGTTCATGCTGCACTAATATAGTGCAAAATGGAGCCTGAATAGAGAAAGGGGGAAAGGCAGGCCAGAGTTTCTATAGGGGGCGCTAGTGAGCTGCAGTCTTTTACCCCTCTGATTGACGCAGAGGAGGGTCCAGCAGAACGTTTCAGCGCTCAAAATGCTTCTAAATTGGGTATTTTGGTTCTCCGAACATGACACGTCCCAACAGCCACTGACACATTGCAGGAGCTGACAAGAAGTGCGAGTTTACTAAACAGGAGACAGGCGTATTTTTGTGCTTCTCAGCAAAAAATAAATAAATAAAAAAAAATCCCAATTTAATAAGGGTCCTGCAACTTTCCTCCCGAAAGACAAGTCTATGTTACAGAAAGATGTCAATGGCAGAGAGGTGAAGGCAGACTTCCTGAAGAAGATTTTTGAAGAGTTTGTGAAGGCTCTTGTGAAATAAAGTTAAAAAAACTCGAACGTAAAAAAAAAGGAGGGGGAAGAAACATTATATAAACATGGATCGAGTCTCTCTCTGAGGTTCCATTAGCGGTCTTATAAAAAGCAGTCGGTGAGCTTGCGCGAGTCTCCTTGTTTGAGGCTTGTACCGATGGCCGACTGTGGAAAGAGGCGAGTATCTGTAGTGCGGAGTGAACGCGGTTAGGCTACATGTCAGCGTCGCCGTCGTAAGCCAGAGTCAGAGGCTTGAGTCTGTTGTTCATCTGTCTTCTCTGGGGCTTCTTTGGCTTTTTGCTGTGAAAAAAAAAAAGTGATATTAATACAAAGCAATATCATTTTTGCTTCACAGATGCAAAAAGATAGCAAGATTGGTTACCTGCACATATTTAATAAACTTTGAAGAGATCTGACCTTCTAGAACATCTTACACTGTGTGGCTCTGCTTTAAATCTGTGACCTTTATATCTATTGCATCTGTTTGTTGAAGTGTTTTATCACTTCGCATCATTGAAATGCCTTGCGTTTGTGTTTTTGGGGGTATTCTGCGTTGTTAGACGTCCATGCAATGCTGCTGGTTGCCATGCTTTAGGAAAAGATATATATTTTTTTTAATCATGCAGTAGATGAATTTACTGTAGCGTATACCACTATAGCATTGCACACTGCACCAATGTTATTTTATGATTTATTGAGATAATATTATAATGTTAATTCATATTTCAAATGATTTTGTTCATTTCCATTTTTAAGTTTTAGAAATTTTGTTGTGCGTTTTCGTCATTGTATTAGGTTTTTAATTTGTTTGTTTGTGTTTTGTAGTACATCAGGTTAAACTAAATAAAAATGAGAAATGTTTCATTGGCAACTAGCTATATATATATATATATATATATATATATATATATATATATATATATATATATATATATATATATATATATATATATATATACATATATTTAAAATAATGGTTTTCTATTTAAGATTCTAATAAATTTCTATTTATTCTAATAAATAATTTTTGAAACCTGTGATATTTTTTCAGGATTCACTGATGAATAAAACGTTAAACAGCATTTATTCAAAATATAAATATTTTCTAACAATATAAATCTTTACTATCACTTTTGATCAATTTAGCACATCATTGCTGAATCAAAAGTATTAATTGCAAAAAAAAAAAAAAAAGAATTATTATTTTTTTTAACATTAGTATATATATATTGTAACGAAATATTTATATTTTAAATAAATGCCGTTCTATTTTTTTTAATCAAAGGATCCTGAAAAAAAATATCACAGGTTAGAAAAAAAGTATTAAGCAGCACATCTGTTTTCAATATTGATAATAAATCCACATATTAGAATAATTTCTGAAGGATCATGTGACACTGAAAACTGAAGTAATAATGCTGACAATTCAGCTTTGCATCACATAAATAAATTATACTTTAAAGTATATTCAAATAGACATTTTTTTTTCTGTATTTTTTATCAAATAAATGCAGGCTAGATGAACATAAGAGACTTCTTTTAAAAACAAGTGTATGTAACAGTAATGTTTCTAAACTTTTGACTACCTGTTAACTGAAATAATATATTTTATATTGTGTAATGAAAATGTTAATATAATAACCCAGCACTGCACATTTAAGTGTGCAATGCATTATTTTGCAGCTTTTAAATATTCAACTAGAGATATTTATGCTATGACATGAAGATAGATGCTTAAAATAGCTTAGCTTTGATTATTAATTATTATTAGTAGTAATTAGCTGCCATGCTAACTTTTACAGAAAGCATATGCTTTAGCGATGGAAGGAACAGGGAAGTAGCCAGCAGCACATTCCAGCCCGCTAAACTCTACAAACCAAACTTACCTTAGCGAGTACTATGACACAGAGATAGGGACACATGTCAACACAACATCTTCTAAACCTCAGTGTCACCAATTTAGCTTAAACGGCATTAAGAACAACTTTTCTATAAATAGGTTAAACTATTAACATCAATAGGTGAACTTCAATAAACATATCAGTGTTTTGCATCATTTATGTGAGAAAATGATGAGTGTTCAATGATGATGATGATGATGATGGTGATGATGATGATGATGGCTATGTCAGACCTGACCATCAGGGGGCAGTGTGGGCATAAAATCTGGCTAAAATATTGGCCAAATGGCCAAGTTCTATATATATATATATATATATATATTAGTCATCTTTAGATTTGTATGGATACACTGCAAAAAAAAAATATTCTTAATGAGTATTTGTGTCCTATTTTCCCAGTTACAACATCTAAAAATTCTTGCAACAGTGCACTACGGAGTGATTTAACAAACTAAATTAAATATATAATACAATTATTAAACATGTCATGGAATGCTGGAATGTATTTGTTTTATATTTTTCATTTATTTAAATATTTTGCAGTTTTACAGAAAATGCATCTCACGCCTATTAACTTAAGCTTACATTTCATTTTGTATTTTATTTTTATTTATGTATTGCAACATTCCATGACAAATTCAGTAATTTCATTACATATTTATTTAATTTAGTCTTGTAAATCACACCATACAGATTTTTATAGAGAATGTGTCTTGCATCTTGTCTGCACCAGCAGGTTATTTCCACTTGTTGTAAGTATAAACAACTTAAAAACAATTGTTTCTTCTCAGATTTATATAGTTATTATTTGTTTTAAGTAAAGTAGTGTACTATATATATATATATATATATAAAGCTACATGATTGATCTACATTCTGTTTCTAACGGTTGATCTAGCAGCTCACCTCCTCCAAACAGCTCGATATGATTGGTCAGAAAGGCACATGTGACAGTGAGAAGGCATAGGTGATGGACATGATTGGCCACTGGGCAAGGCCATGAGTGATGAGACTGAGCTGAGAGCTCTAGTGGAACTGAGTCTCAATGTGCTGACAGTCAGGACAGGTATATTCCAGCTCTTGGCCGTTGGGTCCGACCCAAACCACAGAGGAAAGGGAAGGGTCCGGGCTCGGAGAAGAGCGCCGGGCCAGCATGCAAAAACTGATAGATATGAAGGGGTTGGGGAGACAAATGAAGAAGTGAGAAAAATGGAAAAAGATTGACAATTGAAAAAAATAAGCTTTTTTAAATCAGTATTTTTGTCTCGTTTTCAGTTAAAACATAACAAGCGCTGACTTATATAAAATATATTTTGATTTTCTTACCCCATGGGTGATGATTTTCCATACATTTAACAAGATTTAGTGAGGTTTATGCTTACAAAACAGGAAACATAGCAATACTATTTTATAATATATTCCCTGAAAGTAAAGTTTTATTATTAAAGTTTTATCTAGGATGCTTTCGTGGAAAACAAGACAAAAATATTGATTAGGAAAATGATTTTTGCAGTGCAGGGCAAAGTAACTTAGATGTAACCAAAGATGAATAGAATAAAGCAGATGATTTATGAAAGGAACAAAATGTCTAGTTTGTTGTTATATCGAATGTTCTTACCAGGCTAAATAAGTCATGGAGACAATGAACACCAGCAGTACAAAAGCTCCAGCTGCCACACCATACACCCAGGTCTTCAGTTTGCCATCTGTGCAGATACACACACACATATCAACACATCAACACAATGATACAGCTGCATCTCAGCTGCTTAGAACCAAGACAACAGACAAAACTAGTCAGAGCCATTCTATTCTACATGCTGGGAACACCCCTTCCTTTTTTGGACCTTCAGATGTTATTGTGGCCTCAAAAATTATTTGGACACTTAAGATACACTTAAAGAGGACATATTATGCCCTTTTTTTGCAGCGGTTTTCATGTTTGAATGTAAAAAAAAAAAAAAAAACTACTTTTTTTTTTTTTTTTACATTGTTGCATAACCTCTTTTCTCAGTCTGTCAGTAACGCTCTGTTTAGTTCCTGTCTCTGTGAAGCCCCTCCTTCTGAAAAGCACAATGTGCTCTGATTGGTCAGCTGGACCAGTGTGTTGTGATTGGTCAGCCGCTTCGAGCGTGTTTCAGAAATGCCACGCCTCTTAACATAACCGCCAGTTTCAACACACTACTAACGCAACTCAAACAAGCCTCAGGAATATTGTGACGTGTATGTTCCCGGAAGAAAACTCAAGACTACAATAGAGGCGTTTCAGGGAGTTCAGAAACTGCACTGATATAGAGAATAACTCCCTTTGGAGTGACTTTGTGCTTTGTAACTTTGCAGACCTTTATCATGCTCAAACAGCAACATTACGCACTAAATAAAGCTCAAAATATAAAAAAGAATTAATAGATCCCTTTTAATAAAATCTGAATTTCATTGCATACATGCCAAAATACCAAACCAAGTGACATATGCAAACAAATCATGCATCATTTTTCAATGAACCTTAAATCCATGGGCCACAAGGTGTAGTTTGCATGAATATATTCCTTTAAATTTGAAGACAAGAAAGTGAAACACTTTCTAAGCCCTTTAAAAAAAAAAGTGCTTACAAATGATGTGCTATTGTATATGCTTCAAAGGCAATTGTGATGTCCAAATACTTTTTGTGGTCACTGTATATGTTTTTAAAATGTATTTAGCAAAGCAAACAGCCTTGCTACACACATACAGGGTTAAAGGATTACAGATAGTTAGCAGTAGTTAGTGTGAAAATATGAGTCTTTGCACCCATTCAGAGCTTTGTTCTCCCCAAACTCACCAGGTCCGAAGGGCTGCAGGAACCAGGTGCGTCCCGCGCGACCGGGCAGGTTGGCGGTGGGCTGAGTGGGGCTGAGTGCTCTGATCGTCTTCACGTCAGCTTTACTGTCTCCCGCGGTGGGGATCTCAAGCACTGGTATGACCGTACACTGGTCCAACACTCCATCAGACGTCATCACCTCAGTGTAACCCTCCTCACAGCCACAGACACCGGCCTGCAGGGGGAGACATCGCACCAGTTACACACGTGGATCTGTTTACATCAGACAAGCTGCATGCACTATAAAACAATGGAAAACAAACATTGGACACTATTTTTATCCAGCAAAGATGCATTAAATTGATCAAACGTGACAGTGAACACATTTATAATGTAATTAAAAAATCTATTAAAAAAATGCTGTTCTTTTGAATGTTCTATTCATCAAAGAATCCTGAAAAAAAAAATCAGGATCATGTGACACTGAAGTCTGGAGTAATGATGCTGAAAATTCAACTTTGCCATCATTGGAATAAATTAAAATGTAAAAATATATTTTCATATATATATATAAAATAGAAAACAGTGAGTTTAAATTATAAAAATTATAAATTATAAAAATGTTTCACAATATTACTGTTTTTACTGTATTTCTAATCAAATAAATGCAGCCTTGGTCAGCATCATACCAAACACAAACAGTTGTGAATGTCTATAAATCAACCAGTACTACTTTTTCTTAAAATAGTCATCAGGTCTGAAACAATGCACGACTCTTATATGTTTTTATACAACGGTTTGTGGATACAGAGCATTATTTTGTTCTTGTTGTAGAATCTTTTTTTGTATTAGGTACTACAACAGAAAAAGACAAGGCATTTCAATATGTATTCATCATTTATATCTGACTATATCAGTATTGGCCACTATTAGCATTTTTTTGTTTGTTTATTGGATATAAGCAGCACAATATCAGTTTTTCAAACAGTAATATTTTATGCACGGTTTTAATGGCACTAAACTGTTTTGTCTTTTCAATTGTAAATTAAAATGTTTCAACATCTTTTACCTGAAGCATGTAGTCATTACTAGGTTAGAATAAGATAAGCTGCGATGTGGACCAGACCTGATGCTGTCAGTTCAAAGTATGGCTACGTGAGACTAAATAAAATGGGACCAGTTAAA